>NC_022030.1:14001448-14023781 GCF_000317375.1 Microtus ochrogaster
TGTGTGTGTGTGTCTGTGTGTGTGTGTCTGTGTGTGTGTGTGTCTGTGTGTGTGTGTGTGTGTGCATGCATCAGAGTAAGGGAGGGAGAGAGAGAGAATGAGAATGGGAATAACGTTTTTTATGGTTTTTTGAGACAGGGTTTCTTTGTAGCTTTAGAGCCTTAGAACTAGCTCCTGTAGACCAGGCTGGCCTCAGACTCAAAGAGATCCGCCTGCCTCTGCCACCTAAGAGCTGGGATTAAAGGCGTGCGCTACCACCACCCGGCTACCCAATATTCAATAAAATCAATATCAGTAAAAGTTGAGGGGACAACTTTTGGGAGTCAATTCTTCTCTTCCACTGTAGGTTCCAGGGAACTCAAGTTGTTAAACTCAGGTTGTCAGCCTTGGTGGCAAGCACCTTTCCCAGCTGAGCCCTCCTGCTGGCCCATATTTATTGGTTTTATGAGTAAAAAATCATTCTCTTGCTGCTGCTCTCAGTGTGCAGATACAGGCCCCGTATCCTTGGGTTATTCAGCTCTTTATATAATTCCATATTTCTGCACTCATCATCACATGTATACTTAAAGAATGCTTTATATTGTACACTGGATTCTTTGTGTACAATAATATCCTAGGGGATCTGTATATTATGTAGCACACCAAGTTATGAATGTCTTTTGGAACTTGGCAATAAAATGCCAGTAATTGCACTCTGAAAACAAAGACCCAAAAATAGCTTCTTGATGTCGAACATGACTTTCCCACGTCTGTTTATTTTTGGTGATTTTATTACTTCAGTATGCATTTATTATTAGGACCCATTGGAATTTAGTGACATCTGACAAAAATTACACTAAAATGGGAGTTGTTACCTTTTGTGATTACTTTGTTTTGCAGTGGAAATGATGAAATCCTAGGGTTCTTTTTATTTTGACTAGGTACCCACTGTGTCCATGAATGTGGCCTATTGAGCCATTGAGTGGATGCGTCCTGCCCTTGGCTCTCAGTCGCTTTACTCTCTTTTCAATCCTATCAAACTGGAAGTCATGGCAAATGTGTTGGCCTTCATCTTTAGTTCTGACATTTGGGTGGCAAAGGCAAGAAAAGGGTATAGTCAAAGCCAGCCTTGGTTGTATAGTAAGATCCTATCTCAAAAAGAAGAGAATCAGAAGAAAGAAGAGGAGGAACTAGAAGAAGGAAGTAGAATTATCCTATATCTAATAATCTCTCTCTCTCTCTCTCTCTCTCTCTCTCTCTCTCTCTCTCTGCCTATCTATCTATCTATCTATCTATCTATCTATCTATCTATCTATCTATCTATCCATCTATGCCTTATAGGCCCAGTCTCTGTGATTAGGAGTTATTGCCCAGGAGGTCCCTTTGTTATCTGCATCTCTGGCCTGAACATTTCTGTGTACTCTACACTTGTATGTTCAGTGGCCTGTTCTATGTCTCTGCTTGGGTTATCTAAGAGGTGTTGCAAAACTTAAATTGAACTCCTGGTTTCTACTTTACTCATGGACCTTAGGACATAACTCATCCCTCAGTTAATGATATGTCATAATTTTTGCTGAAATCAGAAATGCTGAGTCATTATTACAGCACATAAATTATATATGTAAATTATATATGTATATTATATCTCAGTAAACTCAGTAAAGAGACAGCTCTTCCCTTTCTTGCTCTCTCTTTCTCTCTCTCTGAAGCCACTGTCATCTGCTTCTTCCATGTACTGGATGGATGGATGGATGGATGGATGGATGGATGGATGGATGGATGGGTTGAAGGATAGGTAGATGGCTACATGTGATAAGGCCAATGAGGAGAAAATTTTGATCTCTAGATGTTGATTGGCCATGAATGTCTCTGCACAATTGTTTCAGCTTTCCTTATATTGGGAAAAAATAGCATTTTTTTTATATTGATACTGACTTGTCCTAAGCAATCATCATCTCTGGAAAAGCTCTCCTCCGGGTCTTTTCTGCTACCCTTCCTCAGCATCATTTCAGCAAAGTAACCGAAGCTTTGTTAAGATATGTGAGACCGACCCAGTAACTCCCCAGAACGATGTCCGCTAACGATTTTCCGTCTTCCTGGGAGTAAAGCTGATGTCTTACTGTGATTTATAAGGCTACTCATAGGCTGCCTTGCTGTTACCTCTGACTTTATCAGATGCTCTCTTTCTTGCCCTCGTCACCAGACAGATTGGCTCCTGTGTCACTTGCTGAATCCATCTGTATGTATTCAACCAGGGCATTCATTTTTATTGAATGCAGAATATGTTGGTTGGTATTGGAGAGAAAAGGATATGGCGGTCAGTTTGAGAGTACGGTGCTAGACAACACTGAAGCTTCATACTGCAGGAATTGAATTAATATAGATTTTAATATTGCCCACTTTGTAGAATTATGGCATGCAAGACAAAGCAGTGCTTACTGTGTGGGGAATCTAAAACATGTTAGGAACCCCTATTCTGAAATATTTCATTTATTTGATTCTGTTATATACCTAGTGGGTCTTTGCCACATCCCTAGTTCATGTAAGGAGCCATTTTAAGAATGAGGAGCATAGGAAAAATGATATTGCTTATCACCTAGTGGGTTTGTCATGGATAAGACAAAGAAACCAAAAATTAAAGCTTTGAAGCTAGGAATTTATAAGGACACTTAGCACACTTCAGGGTAGCCAAGGAAGGCTTATGTGGAGATCAGATCTTCTCTAGGCTAACTTATAAAAGATGAGTAAGCACTGCTCAGGTGAGGGGTGAAGGAATGGACTTTGAAGGGGGGGAAACACAGAAAGTGGGAGGGTCTAGAACAGCCACTATGAAGTGCATATGTGTCCTCAAAGGATATACAGTAGACACCTGAGTGATAACTCTAGAGACCAGATCCTGTACATTGACCATGTCTGGTACTCAATGGAATTTGAGCTCTGTCTTGAGAATTCTCCACTTTGAGGGAAAAGGATATCTATTGTTTTTGAAAGATTCCCTAGCTATCCTGCAGGGAAGGATGGAGCCATCCTAAGAATCGATACAGACAGATCAGGAAGGGTCTCGAGAACTGCTTACGAAGACCATTTCAGGCAAGATAGAGACTATGAACTGAGATTTGGATGTGTTTGCTCATTTACTTGACAGAGAACTGAATGGAAGTGATATATTATTGGGGGAAGGGTCCTTAGCCTCTGAAAATTCTGTAGGAAATGAAGAGTGAGATGCCATTTGATGGGTGAACAGAAAACTGAATTTAAGAAGGAAACTTAGAGACATAGGGAGAAAGTCAGACTTATAGATGTGTGGCTAGAGCTTACTCTCCCATCTGCCAGTTCCTGAATAACCACTCCGCGGCTTCATATTAATTCCAAACTGTTTGGCCAATGGCCCAGGCTTATTCCTAACTAGCTTTTACCTCTTAAATTAGCCCATTTCTATTAATCTATGTATTGCCACAGTGGTGGTCATGTTGTTACCTCAAATCTTGCTTCTTTGATGTCTCTTGGACCCTGTCTTCTTTCTCCCTGTCTCTCTGTTTGAACTCCCCACCCTAGGTATATGCTACCCTGTGATAAATCAAAATGGCTTCTTTATTAACCAATGGTAATAAAAAGTATTCCCAGCATACAGAGGGGCATCCTACATCACAGATGTTTACAGGAATTTAGTTGCAAGGAAAGTAGACAACTTCAGTGGTGCGAATGGGTCACAGTTAAGCATTGGTTGGCATTCTTGAACTTAAAGTCCGGGAAGGTAAGGGCTCCAATAAGATTACAGTGTACAACGAAGATGGAGATGCAAGCTTAGGTGTTAACCAAGAGAAAGCTGACTGAGCTATCATTTAGAAGAGTGGCTGTCTTTTGAACATACAATCATCTTTATTTTCTCTCTGTGCTTGACTTGATGCTACAGATATGCAGAGAAGTGCCTAGCATACTGAAGACACGCACCCATGATCCCTGCTCTGCCTCACAGACAAAGATTACTGGTAAGATATCATTTATTCTTTAGGGATTATTTTTATCAGCATGGATTTACAGGATGAGATTACTGTTAGAATAATGCTGGGGGTGGGGGAAGTTATGCAATTGCTGTTCATAATCTGAATTCATACTGTTTGGAATGCTCAGTGTTGAAGAGATTTTTCATTCCCTGAAACAAGAAATACCCGGATGGTCATGCATCCAGCTCAATGAAAGAGAGGGGCTAGGTGGAAAATATTAAGTTAATTTAACGGAGAGATGCAGCAGTCATCAGATATAACCTGCCACAATGACATACGTGTAGTGTGCTTAATTTGTCCCTGATCATGGGGTGGGGTTTTGAAAGCTCCAACTCCCAGGAAATCATGCACTAGCAAACATTATTCCCTTAGATATGGAGAACATTGTGTGTTTTCTCATAATTTCTGCTTCTTTCCTTCTATCTCTGTCCCAAGTAGATCACGTAGCCACTGTCTCTGCTGCCTTGTAGACTCTCCGAACCGCCTTGCTGTCCTTGCCCTCTGTGAGTCTCAGGACAGATTTCAGATGCGGTTAACCCTGGCCACCCAGTTCTCGTTGCCAGTTGCTCCTGGAGATTTTCTTACCTTTGTTCCTTGCTTCACACATCCCTCCCCCGCTTTCCCACCAACTCCATGGCCCACCTGCTGCCTCCTGCCTGTGGTCAACTTTCCATCTCTTCCTCTTCCACCTCCTCTTTCTCCTTTTCTCTTTTGTTTTCTGAGAATCCAAAACATATGTACTCCCTTCTTCATGTCGAGACTTGTGTACGACTCAGGGTGGATTCTTTATTGCTGACTGTCCCCAGCACCTTGCATTAGAAATCCCCGTGGCCCAATTGATTTTCTTGATTCATATCTAAAACCCTTGAACTGACATTTTGCTGATTCAAAAAAAAAATATGCAGCTTTAATTCCAGGAACACAAAGAAAAAATTTCCTGCACGGTATGCAGCTGTAAAGCTTTATCTTTTTAAAAAAGCATCATTACGACAGACGAGCAGGGAAGCTGTATATATGCTTAGCTGTATAAAAGACCGGCAGTAAAACCTCTTTACAGCAGGCTTGTTTTCCTTAGGACAGTCATCCTCGGAACAGATATGTGATCTGAAGCCAATCTCAATGTGACTTTCCTTCTACACAATACTTTTTGCTTTTTAAAAATTCTATAGCTTTCAAATGATGTGTCTGTGTGTGTTTCTGTGTTATGTGTGTGTGTGGGTAAAGGTGCCTGAAGAGTCCAGAAGGGGCTGGATTCTCTGGAGCTGGAACTTCTGGCCATTGTGAACTTTCCCTGGTAGATGCTGAAACTGAGCTTGGCTCTTCTGCAAGAGCAATATGTGCTCTTAACTGATGAGCCATCTCTCCAGTGCCTACTCAATGTTTTAGCTAAGTGTTTTTTTTTCTAAAATCATACTACAAGTAAAATGAACTGTTTTTAAAATAAATAATTCAAGAACTTCCAGTTCATTGACAGTGTTGTGCAAGCTCCTCCTCTATGCAGCTCCAAAATATTTTCTTTATTCTGAAGTTAGAGTTCTTGGTCCCTGAGCAGCTTCTCGACCCCTCCCCATCAACTCTCAGCCTCTGGTATCCATCAGTGTGCATGCCATTTCCATGGATTGGTCCATCTTGAATATCTTATGTAAATGGAATGACATTAGGTTTCTTTTATTTAGGATAAGAAATTTCAAAATTGTTGGTTATCAATATGCTTAAAAATAGCAATAATAAATCTGTTATGCTTCAACAAAACATAGTTTTAAAATATCAACATCAACTATGTTTGGAAGTAAGATGAAAATTAAGAAATCGACATTGCTTCCCTTTTATAATCTCCTAAGCATCTGGTTCTGCAGATGACAGCTAGGTTCTCATTTATGTTTCTGGGTTTGGTCTGTAGTGATGATGTAAACCCTAACCACGGTGATGCGCCATTGTGTGCCTGGCAGAGCAATTAAAGCAAATGAGTGTGGCGGCAGTGGCAGCAGTGGTGGTGGTAGTGGTTGTTATATCTTGTAAAAGGCATAAAAAGGCCAGATCTTTTCAACTGTCCATTTCTAGCCTGTGACCTGCCTACTTTGTTGGTCTGTGACTACAAAGTATTTTGGTTTTGGTTTAATTTGTACTTTCTCAATTTTCATGTTGAACTGCTTTTCTTGTTACTCTGTAGTGGGTTATCTGCTGCCTTGTCCAGGACTTCAAAGCGTGAAAACGTTTTGTTTACTAATTAATTTTGTGTGCATAGCAAATGCCTTCTCTCTTAGTCTTTGAGAGATTTTTTTAATTTAAATTTAAATTTTATGTGCATTGCTGTTTTTTCTGCATGTATGTCTGTGTAAGGATGCCGGATCTCCTGGAACTGGAGTTACAGACAGTTGTGAACTGCCTTGTCGGTGCTGGGAATTGGACCTGGGTTCTCTGGAAGAGCAATCAGTGCTCTTAACCACTGAGCAATCTCTCCAGTTCCCAGAGAGTTTAAAATACCTCTTTGTTGTGCTTGTCTCAGAATTTTAGATCTTTAATAGTATATTAATACTTTTAGTAGCTTTCCCTGTCTTTTGTGTGTGTGTGTGCGCGCGCATGCTCACGCATGTGCCGGAATCAAATATATTCTTTTGCATCTTAATTCCTTGATTTCAGTGCAACTGATTTCCCTTTATGCACATGAAGTTAAATTCTATCACATCCTTTCCCCGTGCTAGCTATCAAGTTGCACTGTTTGATGAACAATAAGTTCTTCAGCACGCTTCTGGAATGTTGTCACTTCCAAGGTCAGGTCTCTTTGTCCCGTGTGCCCTGTGGCTCTTTAATCTTGTTCATTCATTGAATTTTTGAGTTTATTATATAGGGAGGTGGTTACCATTGGTCAAAAGTACAACTAAATCGCTGGCAGGTCATATTTCCTTGCACAAATATTTCTTTTAAGACTTAGTGTGTGTGTGTGTGTGTGTGTGTGTGTATATCTTTCTTATGGCACAACTAGACATTTGCATCTATGATTTTGCCAAGCTGCATATGTACCAGTTAGGGTTTTATTAGAATTGTACTGAATTTGAAGTAGGTTCAGGATAGATGTAGGTATTATTTTAACTACATCTCATATTGACACTAGAGCAATGTAACTGTTAACTTCTCTTCATTAAGAAACAAAAGCAAGCGATTGGAGAGATGGCTTAGTGGTTAAGAACACTGACTGTTTTTCCAGAGGATCTGGGTTCAATTCCCACCACCTTCATGGCAGCTTACAACTGTCAGTAACCCAGTTCTTGGGGTATCTGATGGTCTCTTCTGGCTTCTGTGCACATCAGGCACACAAAATGATGCATAGACATGTATCCAGGTAAAACATCCATACACATGTCAAAATATTCATACACATGAACAAAAAGCAAAAATCCTAAAACAAAGAGTAAGAGTCATTTATCAAATCTTTGGAGGAGACAAGCAGTTCATACTTGACTTTTGGGAGGCTGTGTGAGATCATGCTGCAAGTAACAGTGCTTCCTATGAAATGTGAGAGCCTAGAAGCCACCCTGGCACCTCCGCACACACAGACAACAATAGTAAATAAAAATAAAAAAGTCCTAAGAGGATTGCCCTCCCCACCATGACCTTGTTTTCATATGGTGGCTAAGATTTAAGTATTTACAAAGCAGGAGTTAGGGAGGAGGGGCAGGAGAGAGAACATACAGACCTCGGAAATAAAATCGAACTAACCAAAAGCCAGGCAATTGCATTGTTTTCATGCGGAGACAAGTGGTTATTTTTTCATCTGAATGGATAAGGAGACAGATTTAAAAACAAACAAGCCTACAGTTACTTAGTATACCACATTTGGTTCAGAAGCATAAAAATACTAATTAAAATAATGGATGCAGGTGTGCATTTGTGTGCACCAAGATGGAGCCCTGTTGATGTAGATGTAGGGTATTCAGCCAGTTGCTGGATATGTAAATTCTGTTTGGCCAGGAGTTGAAATGTTGTCTGATCCAGTAATTCTACTTTGGGAAATCTCTGCTAAGTTAGAGGATGACAATGTGGAAACACTATACATAAAACGACTTTTCTTTTAGGCCCTTTGTTAAAGTACAGATTCCGGGAGATGTCTACAGGTTCAGCTGAATGGAAGCATGTTGTAAAAGTCAGTGAACACATGCATGGATTCTCATATAGGTATTCATGTAATGGTTTGTTAAGAATGAGATAATGCAGCCCAGGTGTGGTACTGCAGGCCTTTAATTCCAGAAGGCAGGGTAAGGTGGATCTCTGAGTTTGAGGCCAACCTGGTCTACATAACGAATTCCATGCCAGCTAGAGCTACACTTTGAGACCCTGTGTCAGAGAGAGAGAGAGAGAGAGAGAGAGAGAGAGAGAGAGAGAGAGAGAGAACGAAATATGCACATGTGATAACATAAATGAAAAAGAACAAAAAGATCAAGAATAAATTGGCCTTATAATTGAATAAGATCTCTTGACCCAATGAAATCATGCTTCTAATTTTGTCATGCTTTGTGTGTTTATTTGCTGGTTTGGTTTTGGGTTAGTATTGATCATATGTGCATTATTGATGGCCTGGAACTCTGTGAGGCTCTATGTTGTATTGGATGTATGGCTGTCAAATAAATACACGTGGTTATTTCAAGCCATGGCATTTCAACATGAAAAACAAGAGCTTCTTAGAGAAACAAAATTTGACTTAAATACACACACACACGTATGCATGCCAGAGCTTACATATCACAGTCATCACAGCCTGTTGACTATTTCTGTTTCGTTACATCCTTATTTCAGCTCACCCCAATGTCCAAAAGGTGGTGCTAGTATCATCTGCTTCGGATATGCCTCTGCGAGCCCCAGAGATCTCAGTTCCCGCTGATCTGGATAAAACCATCACAGAGCTGGCCGACTGGCTGGTATTGATCGACCAAATGCTGAAGTCCAACATTGTCACTGTGGGAGACGTGGCAGAGATCAATAAGACAGTTTCCCGGATGAAAGTAGGTGCAGAATGGAAAGGCTTGCCAAGGCAATCCCCCTCACCTTGGATCTCATTTGTTTATCCTAAATTCTGAGGAAAGGAGTTTTAAAATATTCCTTCTCTGTCAGGCAGGGCCAAAGAAAAGACTTTTCTTCTCTTAGCTCATGTTGTTCAAACAGAACTGAGGACTAGGTGTAAAACTCCAATACTGTTGCCATACAGCTGGGCGTAGCTTATCTGTAAACTGTTCTTCCATTTAATGCCCAGTATAGTATAGGATAATTTCTAAAAGTATGTTTTTCTTTCTGATTTTATAATAAGTTCATTTACTTCTGACCTTAGAATGTCTTCTGACTATATATATATATATATATATATATATGATATATATATATATCTTCTTAGAAATGAATGTTTTCTAATTATGTATATTTTCATTAAGAGAAAAAATGCACAGCACATATATATGTGCATTTTTTTCTCTTAATGAACATTGTCCACCAAGCAGCAACTTGGAAAATTTTTTTTCCATATTTAGTATATTATCTTTATAGAGCAACACTGAAAGAAATATTCTAAGTAGAAATACACAATAAAATAATAGCTATTCCTAACGTCTACTAAGTGCTTAACGTGGGATGAACATTTTCCTATTTTCGCATGTTTTATCTCATAACAACTTGGTGACATCGGCACTGATTTATTCCCATGTTTCCAAGAGCTCCACGTGTCTAAGACTGTGGTTCTCGACATGTGGGTTGCGACCCCTCTATCTTTCACAGTGGTCGCATATCAGATATCTTGTGTATCATTTATTTACATCAAGATTCATCATAGTAGCTAAATGGCAATTATGAAGAAACAACAGTAATAATTTTATGGTTGGGTTGTAACCGCAGCATGAAGAACTGTGTTAAAGAGTTTGCAGCATCAGAAAGTTGCTAACCTTTGCTATAAGAGGTCACGGAGGTAAGCACATCAAACAGACATGTTTCTCTGGCAAAGAAGTTTCTAGTAAGTGTCACAAGGGTTGTCAGCCACCTGTTAGAGGAGACGGGCTGAGGAGTGGGTGGGATGCTTCAATAGCCATGCGTTGGAGGTGGGCTTTTGAGGTAAAATGTGAATGCCGTTGTGCATCGCAGACAGACAGCTTGAGTTTGATAGGGAACTTTATCAATGTTTTGTGCAAAAGTTTTTTTTTTTCCTTTTCTTTTTTCTTGGAAGTGATGCTTTGGAAAAGCAACTTAATTCTTTGAGGAGGGGCTCGCAAAGCTGCGTAAAGCCCTGTGGACTCTAAGAGTCTATAAGCAGCTGGCAAGCATCACTCCCCATTTCTTTTTGTTTTCTGAATTGTGGCTGGGAGCCGCTGATAACAATGCTTTGCTTTAGTAGAAGGTGAGGATGGATGGCAGGCAAGAGATGCTTAAATCAAGGGAAAGAGCCCTTTGTGAGGGGCTGAGATGCTGCTGCTTCCCAACAGAGGAAATGGAAAGGAGGAAAGTGGAGCACAAATGATTGTTTGAGTAACTTAGTTTTGAGTTTGTCGTGCCGTGGGAAGGAAGTCGGCAGCCTTCGTAGAATCAAGCCCTGGGATCTAGAAGTGAAGCTTGAGTCATTACTTTGGGAGTGCGTGTCCCTGGAGGAGCGAGTGAGACCTACAGAATTAGTGAGCTCATAGCAAGATGGCTGGGCAAATCCTCTCACTTGCTGTTTGTACTGCCAGCTGTGTTTTCTAATCTTTATGGTATTTATTTGCTCTATAATTAAAATGGACTCTTCCTGGAATTCTGAGTCCCTGTCTTATTTATCAACTAAGGCACATAGTCCATGAAGAAGGGGTGGCTCATTTTATAGTTGATTCATTTGCAGTTACTGTAACTATTGCTTTTCTAATATGCCGCCTTCATCTTTATAGGGCAGTGGTTCTCAACCTTCCCAGTGATGAGACCCTTTAATACAGTTCCTCACGTTGTGGTGACCCCAACCATAAAATTATTTTTTTGTTGCTACTTCATAACAGAATTTTGCTACTGTTATGAATCATAATATAAATGTTTTTTGAGATAGAGGTTTGCCATAGGGGTCATGACCTACAGGTTGAGAACTGCTGTTCTGGGGGGAATCCTTATGTGTATTCATATCTGATATTGAACAGGGACACAAGGAGTCAGCAGCAATAATCGCTAATGTTTTCAGAGCATTTTCAGGGAGCGTGCCTTGATTTAATTTCCTTAGAAGATGTAACTGAGCTAGGGGCAACATGGGAAGGGCGGTTTCCTCTCCTGGTTACTCTGTTGCTTCCTGGAAAATCTGAGATTTGAACTCAAGGCCTGTGACTTCAGATCAAGTGCTCTTCCTCTGATGGATTGCCGATACTTGGTTGCCTCTTAGAGAAGAAAACGTCCAACCGCTACCTCCAAACTTGTTTGCAGTTAGGGACTTGCTGTATGATGCCTTAATCCCCCTCCATCTTGTCTCTTGCCAGATCACAAAGGCTGATTTAGAACAGCGCCATCCTCAACTTGATTATGTATTTACATTGGCACAAAATTTGAAAAACAAAGCTTCCAGTTCAGATGTGAGAACAGCAATCACAGAAAAACGTAAGTTTAAAAAAAAACCCATATATTCTATAGAATATCAGCCACTCTCCTTAATGTTCACACACATCTTCAAAGATTACTCTGCTGGAGATTGTTATTTGGTAACTGATACTCTTTGTTTAGGAGGAAATAGTTCTCTCTCTTTTCATTTTTTGAAAGCCTCCACATACCTCTCTTCTGAACTCTTATACATATTTTTTTTCTCTTATGTTAGTGTTTTTTTTTTTTAAAGACATCTGCTGGAACAAAGCTAGCCAAGCTCCTAGTCACACAAATCCATTCTGCCATTTCTCTCCACTCACTGAAGCTAGGTGTCACCATTTCTCCTACACTTCCTTCAGAATTCACTCCGTACATGCTTTGTTTGTGCTTGGCTTCATGTGGGGATACCGTAGTTAACAGGATAATTAAACAAGCAATAAAATGAACAAATGAAATATTTACAGAGAAATGTCCCTGTTTGAAATTAATGGTTGAGTTAAAATTCTATGTTTGTTTAGCACACAGAAGCAAGTCTGGATTCTCAGGAATGGTGTCTGGTGGCCTTCATTTTATTTTTCCTCTGTCCCTGTGCCCTGCAGATCCCTGCCCGCTCTGGGTCATGGTTCAAAGCTCCTGGCACTTCTGCCCATTGCCTTCTATTCACACTTTGTCTGCTTTGTTTCTTTGTTTCCAATTTGGTCTCTTCTCCACTGGAGAAATTACTCAGCAGCTAACATGTCACCCACTTCGTGTCTCCTGCCCACTCAGCGGTGTTCCCCAGTGGACCCCGTTTCTTCTCTTTCATTCCTGCTACAGCCTCATTCCCCATTAATCCACTGAGGATCTCTTAGCTCCATTCATTTTCTCTCCCATGCGCAGACTTGGCCTCTGGGCCTCCCATTAGGTGGACTTCAAAAACTCAGTAAATACATATGAGAATATAGACTGGGTGAGCAAAGTTGAATTTTTCTTGAGGGAAGGAAGTCAGCTGTAGGCGTGGTAGATGCTTTCTGTTTCATAATAATTGGAACAGTGTGGTTACTAAAGGAGATGATGGGAAATTTCAGTAACTCATTTCTACTCAAAGAGACACTCTGTGTCAACTTTCCTGAGTTTGTTCACTAATTGATTATGGATCTTGTACAATGGGGGATTTGGGAGAGATCTGTCCTCTCTCTCTTGGTGGGAGAGCTCTGTTCCTGGCCCTAAACCCTTTCCAGCAGCCTTCCATTTTGCTTTATGATAATCATCTTATCAGGACTTACTTTAATAGATCTTTTAAAAGACACAAATTGGACTCAGACTTACCTTTAATTTATAATTATGTTACCTCCACTTCCTGGGCTCTAGGACTGCTGGCTTCCATCACTGTGTCAAACTTTCCTAGTGTTTCTGCATGAGCCTAGGACGTTCTGCACGCTAGGAAAGTGCTTTCTTGGCTGAGCTAGAGCCCACCTCTCATTATTATTATTATTAATTATTATTATTTCCATCTTCCCTCACCCACTTATTTCTGTCTCTGATTTCTATCTCCTCCTTCTCTTTCTCCTCATCTCTCCCCCACTTTCCCTCCCTTACCCATCTAGTCTTCATCATTACTTACTGTATATAAAGAGCCCTTATCAGCTTATGTGTCATTTATAGTAACTTGTGTTCATCGTTTACAATGAATAAGAGAATTTGTTCGATACTTTATCTTGAATTTGTTCAAATTAATGAGCTGTATCAGTAATAGAATTGGCATTAAGTACTTTATGTGAGTTTTTAACTGAAAACAAGAGTATCACCATAGTTTTATCTTCCTGTTCCTTGAGTTAAAAACTTCAGCAATTTCTTTACATCATTAAAACAACGTAACATAAAACGTATCTCATTGGATAATTTTTAAAAATTATAACTCATTGAGCTGTTTAATAGAGTTTATGACAAGAAAGTCCTTTAGCCTTCTGAACAACTCTAAGCCGATAGTATGTACAACATGGAAATATGTGCATCAAATGTATGTTGGTACCTGTGGAGGACACAGTGGGGCGCTGGATCTCCTAGAAGGAGTAAGAGGTAGTGTGAGCCTCCATTTGGGTTTTGGGAACCGAACCTGAGTCTTTTGCAGGAGCAGCAACTGCCGAGCCATCACTCCAGCTCCCCGGTTGGAGTCTTGTCTTGTAGTTAAGTTTTTTTTCTAAGGCTTGATCTTCTCAGCCCTTGCGGTTGTCTCTTGTCTGGAGCATCACTGCCCCTCGTTTTTTGCCATCTATGGGCTGATATGTAGAACTTTTATTTATTGATATTTCAGCTTACCATCATGAACTTTCCCTGTAGTGACGAACCAAAAGTTTAAATTTCCGTAAATCTTTCTTTTTTTAGATCCAAGATTTAAAAATAAAAATGAAAAGAAAGGAGAGGATAGAGTAGTATTCTTGGAGAGGGAAAGGAGAGAAGGTAAGGAAAAAAGACACAGAGACAGATACAGAGGAAGCAAGAGGAGAAATAGTAGTGGGGATAGGAAGGTAAAATGCCAGGAAGAAATTTTATGACTGTGAGCTCACAGGTATGCAGAATTTGTAATTTCTTATTCTCAGTGTTTCTGTTGAGCTTGAAAATATAAAACATATTGCCTGCCAGAAAGACCTAATGCCCAAGCAGAGCAAATCTAAAAAGTGCTCTTTCCTGAGAGACTCTCCACTGCAGGCAGATGGAGACTGTGCCTCTGTGTTAAGTGTTATCGTAGAGCACCATTAGGTATCACCATTGTCAAACCAAATTATGTGACTACAGAAACCAGGGAACTGTCTTTCATTTTTATTAGTTTGGTAAATATTTTTGTTATTAGATGATTAGCACATTAATATTAATGGTATTCAAATCCCCCACCCTCCCACCCCCCAGGAATAGTTTTAGAAAAATGTCTGGATGAGGTGTCACAGGCCTGTATCAAGCTACTTGAGATACTGAGGCAGGGGAATTACAAGTTCAAGGCTGGACTAGGAGATACACGCAGGCTCTGACTTACATAGATAAAACAATTTAGAAGAGGTATAGATGTAGCCCCGTAGTAAAATTATCATTGTGTGTAAAACACCCTGGGTTGAGCCCAGCACTGAAGGAAGGAAAATTGGTGAGCTGGGCCTGGTGGCTTGTGCTAATAATCTCAGCTCTCAGGAAGCTGAGTCAGTAGAATCTCAAGTTGGAGCCAACATGGGATACAAAGCTATCTATCTATCTATCTATCTATCTATCTATCTATCTATCTATCTATCTATCTATCTTTCTTTATGTATTTTTGTATAGCATACTACAATGTATGATATGTAGTATATTAAATATATGTATATATAATACATTGTGGTGTGCTATATAAATGTATAATATGTATTATTATACATTGCACATACTTGCTGAGCCATCTTTCCAGCCTCTCTCTTGTATGTATGTATGTATATATGTATGTATGTATGTATGTATGTATGTATCTATCTATCTATCTATCTATCTATCTATCTATCTATCTATCTATCTATCTATCTATCTAGTTGAATAGCATTACTGACTATATAATATATAATAACATATACATAAAATTGTGGCAGGCACACTTTAGAGCCCCTTTAAGATGTGTTTATCACGTTGCCCTCTGTCTGTTTCTAGACCTATTCATAACAAACTTAGAACCAGTTATTTTCCTCCCCCTGAAAGTCACTTCTGAGAGTTTCCTTTTCTCCTGCTCCCCAGTGGAAAAGGTGAAGACCCAGTGGGAGAGCACACAGCATGGGGTGGAACTGAGGAGGCAGCAGCTGGAGGACATGGTGGTGGACAGCCTGCAGTGGGATGACCACAGGGAAGAGACCGAAGAGCTCATGAGAAAATATGAGGCTCGCTTCTACATGCTTCAGCAGGCCCGGCGCGATCCACTGAGCAAACAGGTTTCCGATAATCAAGTAAGACGCATTGGATAATTTTTGGTGGTGTCATTTGTTAAGATTACTTTTCTTATATTGTTAACTATATATGGCCTCCCATATTCTCCCATGTTCTCAGACATACATGTTGAGATGTATGGCGATTGAATCACAAAGTTTTTGTTCTTTAGGGAAGCTGTCTAAAGATACGGCAAACAGAAGCATGCATTTATGCAGTTAGAGTCATAATTAACATTTATAAAGGAAACCCCATTCAATGACTTTTTTTGCTGCTTACTCTGGAGATTATTTCATTTGACTACTTCTGTAGTGTGCAAGTTAGGTCATGAGTGTGGTTTCTCTAATGTCTATATTTTATCAGTAGCAGCAAGTAGTGATCAGTTTTGTGATCAACTTCATTATAGTGTTGAGAAAATTGGACAGTTGTGGTTTAAAGCGTGTCATTTAAAAATTTCTACGACAATCATCGAACATTTCTTGTGTTGGACGTGTGGTTACACTTTGGTGTAACATTGTATTTTCTCTTCAGATAGCCTCAAATGAAAATGTGTGTTTAGGAAAAACATAGTAATCTAGAAAATGCGGGAAACAAATTGAAAACCTGCAAGTAATGCTTTAAATCTCTACACAAGAGCATTTCTCATGGGTATAATTTAAAATCCAACTGGCCAACTCTATTAGTTTCTGAATTACTCTATATGCTTATGGTTCTTGTTGATTGTCCCAAAGTAATAGCAAAGCTTTTGTACATATGACGAGAGGAATCCAATTAAAACACGGTCACCAGTGTTCCCATCCTCATATCCAGAATGCACTTGGCCATCACGTCTTCAATATCCATGCCTACAGATTTTAAGCTGAATACAGTTTTTTTGTTCGCTTGCCATTATTCTGTGGACACATTATTATGACAACTAAATTACGAAGCACTGATGTTGTTTTAATAGCCAGTAGTTCTCAATCTTCCTAATGCTGTGACCCTTTAATACAGTTTCTCAAGTTATGGTGAGCCCCCAGCCATAGGATTATTTTTGTTGCTGCTTCATAACTGTAATTTTGTTACTGTTATGACTAGTGATGTAAATATCTGATATGCAACCCCCGTGAAAGGGTCATTAGACACCACCCAAAGGGGTCACAGACCACAAGGTGAGAACCACTGTTTAAAGCAATACGAGTAATTTCCAGGAGATTTGCGGTATACTGGAGAATGGGCACAGGTTTTTGTGCACACGGTATGCCGTTTCATCTAAGGGGCGTGTGTAGATTTTGTATCCACAGAGAGGGAGGGTTTGGGAGCAGTCTTTCACACTTACTGTGCACTTGTGCTCTGCTACCCGAGCGAACATGTGGATGTGTTTCTTCTGAAACCTTCAGGTGGATTTTTATTTTTATTTTTACGATTGCTACAAAAAGCATTACAGGAACGTTCAGCTGTCATTTGGATTTCATGGAAGTATCTTGATCGATTGACTCTTTCCAGGGCTGAGAAACTGTGATGGCGGCTGCTGCCTGTGGTACCCTGAGTGTCTGTAATGACATTTAGGCAAATGCCTAACAAATCTTGATCCATTCAAACTGTTGTCTTTGCAAACACTCAGAGTGATCCAGTGTAAAAGACAGGGTGATCAAAGGGTAAGAGGCAGAGTGATTCACGGTTAAGGTACGGAGTGATCCAGGGGCAAGGGACAGAGCATTTCCACCATGGAAATTGCTGACATATCTCAAAACACATATAGAACTCAGCTTATTCTAATATGATTCATGTTTTCTGAGAATCTGATATACAATAACAACAACATAAAAACTGAAACTGTCAAATGGCTTGAGGAAGACAGAATGAAGTCAAATGGTTCATCTTTTACTATCTGGTACTTTGTAACTGATTTCTGAGGCAATTTTTCTTTTAAAGATTTATTTTAATTATTTTTTAAGTATGTGTATGTGTGTGTTAGGGAGAGTGGGCATGCGGACATGAGTTTAGGTGGCTGTGGAAATCAAAAGAGAGTGTCTTCCTCCGGAAGCTGGAGTTCCAAGCAATTTTTAGCTGACCCAGTGTGGGTGCTAGGAACCAAACTTAGGTCTTCAAGAACAGTGCATGCTGAACCAGCTTTCCAACCCCTCCTCAGGCATTACCTACCTTCCTTCCTTCCTTCCTTCCGCTACTCTAGAATTAGTCTGATTCAATTCAAAATAATAATCTGGAGACTTTGTCCTCTTATTTGCTTTCTTCTTGTGATTTTTGTGTCTAAAATGTGTTAAAACTTTCCAGGAATACCAGCATTGTTTATTACTAGTTTCTGAGTGACAAGTACTAACAGCTATGTCTCAACTTACACCTTAGCTGTTGCTTCAAGAACTGGGTTCCGGTGATGGTGTCATCATGGCATTTGATAACGTCCTGCAGAAACTTCTGGAAGAATACAGTAGCGACGACACAAGGAATGTGAAAGAAACCACCGAGTACTTGAAAACATCATGGATCAATCTCAAACAAAGGTAACTTGAAAGCCTTGGCAGGAGCATGTGCATTGCTTACTTGAGAACCCAATTTCCTTGGCTTTCTCATGGAAACAGACTAAATACGCTAATTATTAGAAGTGTATTTTACTATTTTTTTCTACTTTTAAATTATGATGAACAAAGTACACATTATTATACAGTGTGTGTATTTGTATACGTTCTTGAAATCGTGCAATGCATTTTTCTTTAAATAAACCTTGCTAGTAATTTTTTAAAAATTTCTTATGCCACTTTGTATTATTTAGAATAGATTTTGCAGTTCTCTGGTATGGAACACAGGTAGTTGTAACTACTTCAGGCAGGTATTAGTATTAATTGCTACTATAATAGCATGTGATATTTTGCTGGGCCATCCTCAGATGAGGAGCAGACACCTTGATTTACCACCTGACCTCTGAAATAATCTAAGTGCAGAGTTTTGGTTAATTTATTGTCTTTTTTCCCCATCCTTGTTGTCTAGGCAGCATGCCTATAACAACCTGAAACAACACGTGCTTATAAGAGAGATTCATCTTGTAGGGTGTGAGAAAGCATAAGTAGTAGTTAGCATTTTTTCTGATTGCATGTTTATGTCCATCATCGGTTAAAAAGTATTTATTTTATACATCATACTGGCAGTGCCTGTATATAAGTGAAATTATGGTTTCCCAAACATCTTTTCTAGGCTATTACGATTTTCTGGAAATAATTTTGATATCAAACTATGCTTATTTTGCAGTGGATGAATTTGATATCAGAATGCTTTGTGATGTAGTTATTTCAATAATTTTTTGGTAACTCAACATGGAAAAACTTTTGTCTCTAGATTTATTTCTCTCTCTCTCTCTTTCTCTCTCTCTCTCTCTCTCTCTCTCTCTCTCTCTCTCTCTCTCTCTCTCTGTGTGTGTGTGTCTGTGTGTGTGTGTGTGTGTACTCATGGGTGCACTGGTGTAGAAGTCAGAGCACAATGTAGAAAAGTTGGTTCTCACAATCTACCGCATGCATTCTGAAGACTGAACTCAGGTTTTTAGGCTTGGTGCAAAGCACTGAACCCACCTAGTTGGACTTCGAGGTGTCATTTTTAGTTAGATTTTATAGTGGTTCTGCAAACTCCGTGGAGAAGATTATAAAGGAAGAGCATGAGCATGCATGTGTGTTAGGCTCTGATGGGAGAACATGAACATGTGTGTATGTTAGACTATAAGGGGACAGCAAGAGCATGCATGTGAGTTCGACTCTGAGGGAGAGCATGGGCGTGCGTGTGTGTTAGATATATACTCAGGTTCCAGATAGAGGCCTCGACAAACACACAACTTGTGAAAAGTTGAATCTGAATGGCTGTAATCTTGATATGTTTAGCAGCATAGTGTTCTTACACCATGACAAATGGTTTGGATGACCTCGTAACTAAGATGGGGAGGAAGGTGAACTGAAAACAGCAGTGAGCCGGGCGGTGGTGGCTCATGCCTTTAATCCCAGCACTCAGGAGGCAGAGGCAGGCGGATCCCTGTGAGTTCGAGGCCAGCCTGGTCTAGAAGAGCTAGTTCCAGGACAGGAACCAAAAAGCTACAGAGAAACCTGTCTCGAAAAAAAAAAAAACAGTGAGTGAGATAATCCTTGAAGCTGTTTTATCTGTGAGCAGAAATTTCATGAGTAAGAAACGTCTTTGTTTTTATTATAAACAACCTCCCCCTTCACATACACAGAAAAGTTGACCACTCACTTTGGGATGTGCAGTCTGCTTTGTTTAAGGCTTTTCTTGCCTTTACTTTGTAGATACCGTCAGACAACCCATGGCTGCAGTGAAATTAGATGGAGGAGACGATGAAAAATGAATTCTATTCCTAGGTCATCTTTCCTTCCTCAAAGTGGAGATGGCCACAGAGCCCCAGTTCTATTGTAGTTGCAAGGACTGCTTTATTCTTGTTCTATATTATTTTAGAAAGAAGAAGTCACTAATGTGTATTTAGACATGATTTAGATAATAATGGTATTTATACTGTTGGGGAAATACAGCAAAACTGTGGCTCAGAGGTTCCTTCCCTAGTGACGGCTTGGGGCTTCTATATTGAAATTCTGTGTGTTTCAAATCTTTATCCTAAATAGACATCTCTCAGGATATATAAACTGCTCCTTACTTTCTCAAACAAGGTAAGAGGTTATATTAGCCTTCCTTTGGGTTCTTGGCATTGCTATTATAAAGTCAGACTGAGAGGTTTCACAAC
Organism: Microtus ochrogaster; assembly: GCF_000317375.1. Taxonomy (NCBI): domain Eukaryota; kingdom Metazoa; phylum Chordata; class Mammalia; order Rodentia; family Cricetidae; genus Microtus; species Microtus ochrogaster. Next base: position 14,021,639 of record NC_022030.1, read on the forward strand.
CACTTTAGGCCAGTGTTTTTTTGACTTCTAATATTATCTCCCAGAAGCTGCTCCCCTACCCTGAAATTTTGATTAATTAGTTAATGGATTATTTCAGAGGCAGAGTCTTACTAATGTAACGAAACTTGCCGTGTAGCTCAGGCTAGGATCAAACTTGCAGTCTTCCCTCATCAGCTTTGAAGTTTTATTAACAGCGGAATATATTTCATGCACTTAAGCTTTAGAGTCAGATAGAAAAGGAGTAAATTCTCCTATCCCCGCTCTGGGGTTAGATCCACTTACCACCTCCTTTGAGAACCGGTGGGCTAACTTCACACTCCCAAGTTCAGTGAAGTCAACTGCTGTGTTTAAAGTCATGCAGAACCGACAAATGATCCTTGTTAAGACTAAAAGGTGGCAGTACTACCCATGCTCTCCATTCTGAAGCATGGGTGGAAATCTTAAGGAGTTGCCGTCTCTTGTGAGTGTCCTCCGTGGTGTTAGTGTGTAGATCAGGGTGTTCTCTCATTGTCTTTCCCTGTAGTGAGCACTACACACCAACACCACTCTCCTGTAAGTCTCCCTTAAGTCTTAAGAGACCGGAAGAGTCTTAATCAGCATTACATTGGCTGTAAACGGAAGCACAGAGATGGTAAACAGTTCCTCAGGGTCACACAGCTTGTTCAACACAGCTGGGATTAGAATTTGGGCCCTTTTGCTTATACAGCCAGGCTTTTTCTTTAGCAAGGGTTTAATTTTTCTTCTTTGTTATCAGAATGTCAGCTATTGGTAGTGAATGCTCGCTCTGTGCCCTGGCTCCTCAGATCTGTCTGTGATTCTATTTACCGCTTCTTATCTGCTCTGTGTGGAGAGAGCAGATGAGATGAAAGATATGAGAGCTTCTGTGGCTGATTTAGCAGCCTCCGGTTCAGGACCGTGCCACTCCGATGGCCCCGACAGGCTTCTGTTGTCGCTTCCTCTCCCTTCACAGCTGTATTCTGAATACATGTCATTGTCAGCAGAATTCTGCAGAGGTGAAGGGTGTTGCACTTGCATAGGCAATAATGTTAGTGACTGTAATGTGTGAAGTTTAATCTTGGCTTTCAGTGGCAATGTTTGGTATGAATTGAAACCAACCATCCACACTTAAAGGCCCTCATTCCTTTATCTTCAATGTCAAAATCCCAATAACATAAAGCTGTCCTTTGATGTGTGGGCCTTTCTTTCTTTCTTTCTTTCTTTCTTTCTTTCTTTCTTTCTTTCTTTTTTCTTTTTTGAGGATATTTCTTATAGTCTTTATGTAGCTCAGTGTGAATGGCTTCATAGAAGTATTAGTATGTTTGATTGCTTCCCTTAACCTCCCTGAAGATAATCTGTGATATAGATACATTAATATCTAATGCACAAAAATTCTTAGGTTTTTTGTTTTGCTTTGCTTTTTAATGGCAGTTCTGTAATTCTTTATTACAAATTTAGATAGTTGAAATGTGTTTGTACAAAGCTAAGTATCCCTTATCTGAAATGCTTGGGGCTAGATGTGGTTTGAATTTGGAGACATGTAGGACAGATATAGGAGATGACGCTCAAATCTAAACATGAAATTTATTGTGTTTTAAATGTTCCTTGTAAGTTGGGGAGTGTAGCATGTGTGAGGTCTTGTATCATTCCAGTACTGTAATTAATTAATAAAACTTCATATGTACCTTGTACTTGTTACCTGAAGGTAATTTATATAACGTGTTAAGTAGTTTTAAGAAATGAAACAGAATTTTCCACTGTGGCATCATGTTAGTAATCTAAATATATACATATAAATATGTCTAAATATGTATATATTTAGATTTTAAAGCATTTTAGGATTTGGTTTAGTAATAGTCAATTTTTAGCAAATTCTGGAGTGTAGAATTTGCCTAATTTGGGTCTGAATGGTGTTTATCTCTACTTTTAGACTCTGCATAGATAAAACAACATTTTTTATATATGCATATATATATATGATGTGGGAGTGTCATATATCAATCTGTTGATTTCATTGGTTTAAGCAATAAAGAAACTGCTTGGTCTCATAGGTTAAAACATAGATGGGAGGAGTAAACAGAGCAGAATGCTGGGAGGAAGAGGAAGTGAGGTCAGACTCAACAGCTCTGCTCTCGGGGGGCAGATG
>NC_022030.1:14023881-14033542 GCF_000317375.1 Microtus ochrogaster
GTGTAATTATTTCGGGGCATAAGCTAGCCGGAGGCGGCCGGGGTGCGGCTGGGGTGCTGGGGCCCCGCAGCCCCTATTTCTACATATATATGTATATATATTGATATATATAGGCATGTGTATGAATATACATAGAATTATCCATGCTGAAGGATTGTAAATGGAATTAGGTATTGTAACTATGGAATCTCTCCTTGTCCTTACTTTACAAGGTCCTGTTCCCCTCTGCTTATTATAAGGCATTTCCAGGATGGTACAGAAGGAACAGAGAGCCCGGGGTGAGGTATCTGACAGTCCTTGGTTAAAGTCCCACCATATGCATCTGTCATCTGTGGGAACCCTGAGCAAAGCCTATGTCATCTCACTGACTTTCGCTTTCCCTGGCTCTAAAGCAGAGACCATGTCTGATGCATAGGATTACTGTGACATTAAAAGTCACAAATAAAAGTTCTCGGTGTCTGGTCTATTCTCCAAAATATGTCACCTAGACTACTGCCATGCTGCTGTGTCTTTCTTGCAAGCTCTCACACGTTGTGTGCTTTGTGTGGTTGATGTGCAGAAAGTGAAGCCTGTGGCTTCTTGTTTGTCATTCTGAGTGGTTTCTACTGATCCCAATGATAAAGTGCTGGATTATCTGCCTTAATGGATGCATTAGTGATACACTCAGTCTTTATTAGCAGATGAAACTTCTCTAAAAATCCAATTATCTTAGTTAGTGAAATCATCATGCTTGCTTAATTTATGTTGTATTCAAGTGCTTTGTGCTAAAGCACAAATCTAACAATCCTGGGAAGAAAAGGGTAGAAAACTTTAAAGTCTGCTCTTTGATGGGGGAAGCCCTGCATACAGTTCAAACCGATGAGCAGAATAACTTTATGTTCTTCTTTTGAGATGATACTGTCCTTTTCATTAATACATGTGGACTGGATGTAGATTACAAGGATTGGAAGATGTTTTATGGACTCTGAAAATTGAGTCTGTGGGCTGGGGATGTAGCTCTGTTGTTAGAGGGCTTGTCTAGTATGCATAGAGCCCTGGGTTCGATTCTCAAGTACTGCATAAATTGGGTATGATAACCATGACCTGTGATCTTAGTACTCAAGAGATAGGGGCAAAGACATCAGGGAATCAAGAACATCCTCCTTTACACAGGGGGTTTGAGGCAGTCTGGAACATATGAGACTCAGAAATAAAAAGATTGGATTTGTTAGACCCCAGGTCACGATCGCTTTCCCAGTGTGTTTTGTTGCATATCCCAAAGCTTCTATTTCACTTCCCTTTCTCAGTTAGTGCTTGCTTATCATCTCTGTATATTAAGTATAAAGGATGCATTCTTCTCAAGCTTGGCCAATACCTTTTAAGAGTGGTCATTTAAAGATATGTTGGGGTTACTACTTATACCTAACTTTGGTAATGCTAAACCACTGAGCTCATAAAATGAGCAACTGTCACTCTCAAGTGTAGGTTGCTTTTTTTCCTTCTTGGTTGCTCGCCAGTATGATGTTCAGAAATTTGTATCAATCAACTTGTTTTATCATCTTGGAAGATGACTTCTTTTCTTCTGGTCACCTTTAGTTTTCAGTCTGTTTCTTTTATTTCTGTCACTAGCATTTAGACAAGTGTAAAAGTTATATTCTTCTGTAACTTTTCTGTCCCGTTATTTAATATTCCACGTATTATTTTTCTGCCCTAGAACAGGCAAAGCCTTCATGAACACCATTTGTGGTGCATGCTGAGATAGCTCCGATGTTCACTTTCAATCAGACTTCTACATGCAGACATTTTTCTCAGTTCTGTATCAAATACACGAGAGCGCTAATAGGCACAGTCTTTGTCTTTTCCTTCATTTGTGTTTTTATTCCTGCAGTGAATTAATCATTTAATTAAAGAACTATTCATTAGCCTCTAGCTGGCCAGGCTCTATGAGAGTCCCAGAGAAAAACCTTAACTATACTTGTACCTGCCTCCACAAACCTTATATTCTATAAGGGAAACCATGTAGTATGGGAGAAGTTGGGGGGCAGTAATTATAGGAGGTTGTTTGAGAGTGATATAACATCAGTGATGCAGTGTATGGACAGGACTTAGGAAGCTTGGGCAAACATAATAAAGCAAACATCAGAGGCGATATTGAAGCTACTTCTGAGGGTTAAGAAAAGCTGAAGAAAGTTCCAGAATAAACAGCAGCTGTAAAAGTCATCAGGCCTGAGACGTGAGGGGAGGCGGGGCAGGGACCAGATATGAAGTTTGTAAATCATAGGATTTCCATGGCATGTGTGCAATGGGGAGCTCTTGGGGAACCAAGTATGGGAGCGACACTGTATTAATGAAGATTTTAGTCTGTGTGAGTCTCACTTTGAGACTAGTTCACTGGCGTAAAGGGATAATTGTGAAGAGCAGAAAGGAAGTGATTGCTGGGTCTGGTTTAGAAATGGGGACAGTGCTGGCTGTTGTGATCCAGCCATGGATACTGCCGGCTCCACCTGTGCTTTGGATATTGCTTTGGTGAATGAGCTTTGTGGTTTGATACAGTGGGAGTAATAAAAGATTGAATTTTATAACAGATATTGATCCCTGACCTGGGGGACAATGTAGGCTTGGGGAGGAAACCAATATGGAGGTGAGAAAGTGCAATCAATTCATAGAAACAATTTCTGAGACATTTTCCATGAGGAGGGACGACCAGATGGGACAGGAACAGGGAGGAATGGAAGGCGTGGTAATTCTGTGCTCAAGCATCCCAACTTCCATGAAGGTCAGATGAGGGCTTGACCTGAGGGGACTGAGGTGCAGGGGAGCTGAATGATTGTATAGTAGGAGATAGTAGGAGCTCTGGGGCTTGATGGAAGATGCCTTTGGAAGGTAGACTGGGACATGTTGGGGAAGATATGGAATGGTAGAATATCAGTTGATTAATGAAGACAAACGTGAGTAGTGATCTAGTTTAAATAAATAGGTGAGTAAATAAAAAACTATGGAGAGACACAACTTCTCATGGAAGTGTCTGGGTGCTCTCAAGTTCATATTCATATTCATATTCATATTCTCTCTCTCTCAGCTGCTCTGGTGTGTTAACTATGCATCATGAGTTGGAGGCAGGGGCTCTTCAGCCTCTTAAGTGGTCTAGTATTAGTATCTTAGCACACAGTCTCCTCAAGTCCCACGGAATGAATTGTGAAATGTCTTAGGACTCAGTCTCTGTGTAGCATGGACTGGTCCCTGGAAGAGCACAGGGCATTTCAGCAATGCTCACTGTTCACGTTGAGAGCTCTTTTTCCCATAGTATGTATTTCAGAAAAATGTTAATTTTGTTTTCAAGGGAATAAAATCTTAAGATATCATTTCACTCTAATTTTTCTACCTGCCACTCAGGATGGTGCTACCATTGTCTACTCAGAAAGAGATAAATTCATTTAAGTCTTATACCACTGCAAAGGTCATCTTTTAAAACATCAAAATTAGCAACACACATCTTTCCTAAACATGCCTGCTTTTTGTAAGAAAGACCCATAGTTGTAAGAATATTCTTTTTGACCAATTATGAGCAATACAATACCTTCATTGTACAGTATATTACCTTTTATAGCTTAAAAATATCAAATATTGCCTAACATCTTTAGGATGACATTTCCAAACGCCTGCTATGTGGGTGGCCATATTTTATGTTACAAAATGGCTATCGGCTTATTTTATAGACTAGCACAGCAAGTTTTATTACAGATATCAAGTGAAAGCTAAGAGTTGATATTTTAGAAAATCCTAGTTCCCTTTAATATAAACTACCACAAGTATGTCACCATGGATGTCCTTCCAACTTCTATATGAAGCTATTTCTGTTTCCTTTGTGTCCTGTAGTCACTTATTCCTTTTGTTTGAAGCATAACAGTATTTTAGCTAAATTCCCCTTTTGTAGACTTCAAATGTTATTTTACATGTTTTCAGCCTATTCTTTTTTTTTTTTTTTTGATTTTGTAGGTTTATAGATTTTTAAAAAGTCCCTGCCTTTGTCTTCCAAACAGACATTTCCTAAAGTGGAAACCTTTCTTCTGGTCATAATATATTCCTTCCCCTATATCCATCAACTCTTTCTCAGGATTTCCTCTACTTCTTTCTGGTCTTATTTGAGACACAGCAAATTGAGAGTTGGAATTAGGACCTGAGCTCTAGTCCCCAGAACCTATGTTTCTAAAAAAAAAAAAGGAAAAATAGTCAGACATAGTGGTATGTACTTGTAATCCCAGGACTGGGAGGCAGAGATAGGCAGATCCCTGGGGCTCAGTTGCCAGCCAGGGTAGCTTGCATGGCAAGTTCCAGGTCTCTGACAGACTGTGTCAAAAAAAAAAGGTAGATAGTGTCTCAGGAATGACATCAGAGTTTGTCCTTTAGCTTCTGCACACACATGTGCATCTGTGCACACACACATATGTTCCCTAGACACCCAGATGAATATGACTTCAGTACCAGAAGTGGTCATAGGAGCCTTGGGATCAATGGATTGATGCCGAAGCCTCTCAGACTCCTTGCTGTCTGCACTCTGCTCATGTTTTCACCAGTAACCATCCATGGACAAGCAGAGACTCCTTAACGCTGTGGATTCTGTAGCGAGCATGTGGGCAGCGATGAATGAACTCCTACATTAGCTTCTGCCATCTTTAGCAATGGATGACACAGTTTGAACAGGACCCCAGGAGTATCTGCAATGGCTCTCTTGCTTATCTGCAGCCCAAGCTCTTCATTTTAAGGATGGAACAAATAAAGCAAAGATTTTAAATGATTTACCCTAAGCCATGTCCCTGGGAAATTACAGAGGAGGCAAAATTAGGTTCTTCTGAGGGTAGCCTACAAGGCGTATTAAAAGTAATTTCTTAGCTTGTCTGGTTAATTGTGTGTATATATTTCTGAACCTCTAATTTTCATCTTATTTTTCTTATGATGAATCACCCATAGTTTCTTGAAAATGGATAAATGATTTTTATAATACCCAGTATACCACACTAGCATTGGATCTAATTTTAGAAGTAGAAATTTAATAAACTAGGAGGGACTTAACTGAGCTGCATTCTACTAGAAATTTTATATAAATTATATTAACTTCAAAAATCAGAACACAAAATGACATATGTATGCGAACTGTGATAATTGGTTTTTGGTTACAGGAATCAGGACGGTGCATGCAGTAGGCAAGCGTTCTACCCCTGAGCTTATCCTCCACTGTGATTCATTATAATAACAGAAATCATTTAGACTTCTATAAGCAGAGTTTAAATTTCAACGTTCTTTGTTACATTTTAAAAGTTTATTTTTATGCGTATGTGTGGTATATTCCTGTGTGTGTGTGTGTGTGTGTGTGTGTGTGTGTCCCATCTATGTTCTTGTGGAGGCCAGAGGAGAACATCAGAAGTCTTTCTGTCTTATTCTCTGTCTTATTTTTTTGAGTCAGGGTCTCACAGAACTTTTTGTTTGTTTGTTTGTTTTATCTGAAGTTAATATTTATGTTGGTTTTGAATGTGTAATTTTCTTGTTCCTCTTGCTAATTTCTTCTTGCATCTTTTCAGTGGCGCAACAGTGTAGTTTTCTACAAAGTTTACCATGTTGAACAATCTGTCACTTCTAATATCTTTGCCTTGAAGGCGTCTCTCTGGTAGCCATGCTTTCTGAGCCTGTTTGTACCCACCATACTGAGTATGTCTATTCTTTTTCTCTCAGTGTGCAATTTCTTTTTTTGGATCTTATGGTTTGGTTTTCCCTTTTTTTGGATTTGTTGAGTTAACACAGCATTTTCAGAGCAATCAGAATGGCCACACACTCTCTTCTCTCTGATCCCCTTTCTCATCATCAAAGAGCCCCTTGGTATTTTTTGGTGTTGGGGAATCTTGTTTCTTTGGTTCTAGAATCTTCCTCCTTCATGAAATGTAAAGTTTTGTGTAGTCTATAACTCGCAGTCTCCAGGAAAATGGTGCTTGGGAACAGATCTCAAAGGTGTACTATGGCCAGATGGATTGCTTGTGAATGTCATAATTCTGTATTAAGGACTCGATGAATGTGGAACAATAGGAACCGACTTCTGCCTGTAGGTGATAGAGTAAGTGGACAGATCAGAAATCTCTATATATTGTAAAAGTGTAGTGTGAGATTTGATCAGAATCTAAGGACCTTTCTAGAACACACGTGATTATTTTCAATATAAAGCGGCTCACTGACCTTTTATAAACCCAGAGTGAGGAGACATAAGAAGGAGTAGCCTAGAAGACACACACTCTGAACTTTAAAAGATAGGTATGATTTTGTTAATGGAGATGATGGGAAGGGCACTTTAATATGGATATAAAATTTTTAGATGATCATACCATCAATAATATTCTAGAAGGAACTGAGACATATTCCATGGACGTAAAGAGAATGTGAGGGAAAAGCAGAGGATAAAGTTGGGGAAAGAAATTGTTTATAAATTATAGGGGACATCACGTTCCAAGTCAGGCAATTTGGGCTTATTTCCTAGACAAATGTGACTGTAGGAACTTTGGGGAGTGAATGATGGCATGATTATGTCATCCCAGATTATGTCACGTGAGTGGATTCACTGGAGTTTTTGTATCTGGCTTTTTTCACTTAGCAGTGTGCATTTGAGAGCCTGGCCATGTCACTGAACATGGTTTGTCTTGGTTTCTGAGTCATAGTCTATTGCTTGTATAGACCGCACTTTACTCAAGTTCCTGTTCGGGTTGTTTGTAGTCCTAGGGGATAAGTCATTTGCTTTCACTCTCTTTGAGTTTATCTGCTTTAGAGATTCCCCTGAAGTGGGAAAATCTGTATTTCCCACTTCCGTTTGTGGATTCCTTCTCTTACGTAATGTTTCTGTGGTATGGGTATGCTAGCTTGCTTATTGGGACTTTTTTCTTTTTGATTTTATGATTGAGTAATTGTTCATGTATTGCTGTATGATATTCCATTGATCAGTTCTTCCTTCATAGGATGAGCTGTGATGTTTCTGTATTCTGAATAATGATGTTCTAAATATTTGTGTGTGAGGCTTCGTACAAACATACAGTTCCAGTTTTCCTGGGTCTAAATGAAAATGACTGAAATTGTTGGTGCCCAATTTTTAAAATTAAGATTTATTTTAGGTTTGTGTGTGTGTATGTATCAGTCTGTCATCAGTCTGTCTGTCTGCATAGGGGCCTAAATAGAATTGTATTGATTGTATCCGTTGGAGTTAGAATTATAGGCACATGTTGACTTGTTACTTGCTGGGACCCAAATTCCCATCCTCGTGATTGTACATTAAGTACTACTAATCATGGTTTGGTCCATCTTTCCAGCCCAGCACCTATTTAAAAACCAATTTGTCTGAGAAGCTTTGAGGTATATAATGTTTTAAATGTTGACTATATAAGTATGTGTCTTTTCCAATTTGAGTAACTCCCAGTGCTCTAGTTTTGATGTAGAACTAATGAAACATTCATAAAAGTTTATCTGTCCAGTGTCTTCTAAATATTAATAAATATTAAATTAATGTTACTAAATATTATTATGGTATTAAATATATCAAATCAAATATTATTAAATCAACTTGGATTATTAGTAAGTGCCAAAAGTTAATATTGTCTTTGTAGTGTTAGGGATTGTCGCCAGGGCCTTGTAAATATTAGGCAAGTGCTTTATCATTGAGCTGCACACATTAGTTCTTACATTTATTAAATATTTAAGTATTTAAATCTTAAATATTTCTTTTGATTTGCTCCTTCCCATTTAGTCAGTGATATATGAATATGTATTGATATTGCATTTTAATTGGCATCCCTTTTATGGAAGCCCATAGATAAGGTATAAATCTATAAGAGACTATATTAATGTACAAATATGATATATAAAATGTAGGCCTAATTATTTGATGGTATGGGTGTGCTTTGTTAATATTTCTAGGTCGCTGTGTCCGCATCTCACAAATCACTTAAGATTTCCTTAAGGATACGTACAGATGAAGAAACTGCAGAGTTACATTTGATGATTTAAAGGGTGGCAGTTCCTCTGAGGCTAGCTGTTAATTTTGTCTTACATACAGATAATGTGTGATGTTACCTTGTAAGTCACAGAACTGTATCTGTCTCATTGTTTCTTTTAGCATCACTGACAGACAGAGTGCCTTGGAGACTGAGCTGCGGACAGTGCAGACTTCTCGTAGAGACTTGGAGAACTTGACCAAGTGGCTTCAGGAAGCAGAAACCACAGTGAATGTGTTGGCAGATGCCTCTCAGCGGGAGAATGCTCTTCAGGACAGCATCCTGGCCAGGCAGCTCAGACAGCAGATGCTGGTAAGTGTGTGGGAAGTCACGGGCAACAATCCCCTACTGAACCCGTGTGTCCACCTGTATGGACATTGATTGCTGTTCCAAGGTGAGGCTGTCCACTCATTCAGTTATGGAATCCATGCCGTCCTGTGAATAACTGACTTCTTGGGTATGATCTACAGAAATCTTTTATACTTAATTTCAGAGTAAAGATTCACCTTGTTTTATGGAAGTATTGATTGTGTATGTAGAGGTAGAGACTCAAGGTTGCTTGGTCTTCTGTCATTTTAAGCCCCTGTACCATTAGTGTTATTGAATACAAAATTATAAGGGCATTTCCCCTTCATATGAAAGGGGAATTATTATAAGGTATTATATTATTATTATACTTACAATACATAGATAAAATGTTCACTTCATTTGTAATACACTTACTATAAGTACTTGCAATAGAAATTTCTAATCTCTGTGACTCATTTAGAGCCAGAGCTCTTAGGCTCAAAGGCATGATATTTTCTTTATAACCATGATTACATACATAGTCTAAGGTTCAAATCTCATTCTAAGAAATCTGATAATATTCAAGCTTTTCTTTAAAACAAATTTGCATGAAATTTTATGAAGTATGCCAAAATCTCTCTGCCAACTCCAAGTACTGGCATTTCTGCGCTCAGTCTCCTTCCCTTATTTTGGCTATGTGGATTGACCTCTTCTTGTAAATCGCAGTTAAACCTTCTCAACTACAACTTAGTTCAAAAGTTCATTCCACGGGGTGTCTCCTGCGTGCCACAGCTGTGAGTTGCACTCCTTCTCTATGCTGGGAATTGTTTGCAAACACATGGACTCCTCGTGTTAACTACCGTTTCCTGATAGTCCATCCTGATCATGACGGACATGCCTTCCATTGCCATTTCATGCATGGTTTTTCCTGCCCTAGTTGGTTGCACAGTTCTTTGGTGATGGAGATGCTGTTCTTGTTTACACGGTGTTCCAGGAATGGATCCTGAGTAAATATGCTTGACTCTGACTTCTACAGTTGAGTTCAGCACTGTTAACCATTTTTGAATCTATTCTTGGGGGATGTTTTTCTTTTGAAACATCTAAAAGATCCTATTGTAATATATTGTCAAATAGGTGGGCCTGGAGGCTCTCTTAGAACCATTATTCTTAAAGTTGTAGTTCTTGCTGGACCCCTAGCAGAGTGTGGGGTTGTTGCTGACTCTCGTGCCTGCTCTTGAAACCCTTTTCTTCCTACCGGGTTGCCCCATCCAGCCTTGCTGTGCGGTTATGTGCCTAGTCTTATTGTAACTCGTTATGCTATGCTCGGTTGATATCCCTGGGCGGCCTGCTCTTCTCTAAAGGAAAATGGTAGA
>NC_022030.1:14033757-14036464 GCF_000317375.1 Microtus ochrogaster
CCCACCAGCACAAATAAAACACACACACACACACACACACACACACACACACACACACACACAAAATGAAGTTAAAAAAAAAAACCTCCTTTAAAGCAAGCCTGTTTAGAATGGACTTATATATAACTCACCTGTAAGGGTGAAGACTGTTATTGTCTCATAGTGAGATTAATAAGTGTTAGAGCCTGGAAAGAGGGGCTTAGTAGTCACAGCATTTGCTACAAAAGGCGTAAGGACCCGAGTCCAGATCCCTTGTAATCATGTGAAAGTCCCAGTGGATGTAGCCAGATGGTCTTGTGCTGTGTCTCTAGTCCAAGTTGTAGGGAAGAGGGTGGAGACAGGTGGTCCCAGGGGCTCAGTGGCTGGCAAGTCTACCACAAACTCAACTCCAGCTTAAGTAAGAGATCATGTTCCAGAAAATGAACAACAGCGTGTATGAGGAAGACATCTGAGGTCAGCCTGTCACCCACACATTCATGAATGGACAGGTACACAGGCTCATGCACACAAAGGCACCCCCCGCCAGCACCAATAAAGTTTTAAAAAGAAAGGAAAAGCAAATATCAAGGAGAATCATCTGTTTGCCTATTGCTTATTCATTGCACACTGTGTTTGAGTGTGACCATGAAAGCATCGGCATGAAATGTGCTCTTTTGTCTCGCCCTCTGCATCCTCAGAATGTGACCATTAATGTAAGTTACTAAACGACTTTGAGATCATCTGGGTTTTAGGAAGCAATCGTGGGTACTCAGTGTGGGTAAATCCAGACTATATGGCTTTGACGATCTAAGCAGCTGTAAGTCTGAGCTACACATGTTCACAGATATGTATGTGGTGGCGTTAATTTCAGTGCTATTTAGACGGTGCGCTCCAGTAAGCAACAACGTATGGGGAGGAAAGCAGGTTCCAGATGACTCCTGCTGATGACAATGACCAGCAGAACACAGACCCTTTGCCGAGTCGAATGATGTTTTCTCACACATTCTCTTAGGATATATTCTTATCACCACTCCAGCTCCTCTCAATATTTAATGAATATTCAAGCTATGGGAGAAATAAATTTAAATAAAAACGGTAGGAATCTTTTAAATAAAAATAACTAAGCTGGGGATTACTTGTCGTATGGCAAACCGGTGACAAGTCAAGAGGCTGCCAGCTAAAATATGAAAAGATACTGTGTACTGTAATCGCCTCTCAGAAATCATTGGATATTGATAAAAGGCCTGTTTGGGTTCGTGTGAAGGAGGCTCTTTGCTAACAGCCGAGCCGGATGTCTCTTTATCTGGAGATAAATGTGCATTTGTCTGTTTTCAGGATGTCTCACGCTTACTGGTTTCCACCTTTTGCTCCTCTCCTGGATGCTCTTACTTTACAGCTCCCCGAAATACTTGCGCGGCTTCGTTTTTGATAACTTAGAGGTGCATGGTTGCTAGAGACTTAGTACCTTTGAACTAAGCATTTCTGAAACAAAGGAATCTTATTTTTCCTGTGGTCTTGTATATTATTACGATTTGGGTGAGTGATTTCAAGTGGAAATTGGTTCAGAAATGGAAAGGTGTGTGAAGAAACCAGAGAAGACCTGAAATCATGAAGTAAATTCCTGGCGTTGAGCTACTGATAGTGGTGAGCCACCTGAGATTTCTGTGTAAGATGTAGTGATTACTTCAGTGTATTTGTGCTGTATCATCAGGGGATGGATAGTTCGATCTCGTCATCTGTCTATCTGTCTATCTATCTATCTATCTATCTATCTATCTATCTATCTATCTATCTATCTATCTATCTATCATTTATTTGTCCTGAGATGACATTATATTCACTGTTGATATTTGATTCATGTCTGTGCTAACCAAACGTAAAGCCACAGCTGTGTTCACTGAAAATACAGTATATACCATGTTCAGTTTAAAGATGATCCTGGATATATTTTAATAAAGAAGGGCTTGGGAGCATAATAACAGATGAAGACTTTCTGGGCCTATGATTTGCAGCATGCAATTTCTGTTAAAGACAGGCTATCATTTGGATTCTTGTATTTATATTTTGGATTTTCTTCTTGGCAGAGGTTTTTCAGCATAAGAAAACTTGGTATTGGGGACTTGAAGGAAAGAGAATCACCTCCAGAGGTGAGCAGTACATGTAGGGCCTTGGGCACCTGGCTATGTATTTCGTGTTTAATCTGCTGCTGATGGGCAATATCATACAGGGGATTAAACAAGATAGGGAAGGGTTAAAGTCTCTGAGCTATAGGAATCTAGCTGATAGCAGTGTTAGGAACGAATTTGTACTCACTCTGTGACAGAAACAACACCAGAAGTGATAGTAACTACAGAAACAGCGTGGTCATGAGTCTAAGGCCATGTTGGGAAGGGAGTGAAGCCAAGATCGCATGTGGTGGTCCAGGGTGAGGTTGTGATTATAGGAGAAGAAGAAGGTGTCAGAGCAAGAGTACAGATTTGTTTGGAGTGTGAAGGGATGGCAAGTCCTCCTTTGATTAAACTGCAATGAAATGTTTGAGAAGTATCCAGGAGAAGGGGCCAGATCTGGCTGTTTATTTATTTACTTACTTGTTTATTTATTTATTTATTTATTTATTATGTATACAATATTCTGTCTGTATGCCTGAAGGCCAGAAGAGGGCGCCAGACCTCTTTACAGATGGTTGTGAGCCATCATGTGGTTGCTGGGAATTGAACTCAGGACCTTT
>NC_022030.1:14036564-14045341 GCF_000317375.1 Microtus ochrogaster
CAGGTTTAGTAAGTTGAGCATCCAAACCGCCCAGGCCCCCCCAAAGCCAGCACGTGCAGTATTGCTTTTTTAAAGAGAAGCTGTTGTTGATTTTAAAACCAACTTATTAGTTGGCGCATTCACCTTAGTCTTCATCTCCCCGGTCTAGGACAAACATTATTTTAATTGCATTTTTAATTTGAGCTCTGAATTTTAGTGTTATCACTTCCTTGAAAAACATTGATTTTTTTTTCTGGATAAACATCTGGGTCCTTGTGGCCTTGTAGAGTGGGTATGAAAATGGGAGACTTTGTGGTTTAGCATCTGTCCTGTGTTTGCCTGGTTTTCCTCTTCTGTCTTGTAGAAGAAGGCTTCTCAGATCCTCCAGCTCTTTCCTTGCACAAACCAGTGTGCTTGTGGGGTAAACACCCATTTCACCTGCTGGCTCTAGGATAGGAATTATACAAGTGAAGCATTCCTAATAAAACAACTCGAAACCAAGACACTCTAAAATCCATAAGTTGTTGAATGCTGACCCTATATCCCAGGGAAGAATTCCACATCATGACATTTTGTTCCATGCACAGAATCATTAATAGTATTATAAAAATAATCCTCGGGGTTGGTGCATAAGGTGTGTGTGAAAAGCCATTGACTGTTGTGTGTAGGCTTGGATCCTGCTTCTGGAATATCTCATTGCATTTTATGCAAACACTTTTTCCATAATGTACTAGCCCCTGAAGCCCCAGACATGCCTGATCCCAAGCATTTCTGGTGAAAGATGCTCAACTTGTAAGTTCATATTTTTATAGCAAACCTTCTGCCTGTTAGTCACTGTTTATTTCCATTCTGTAAATCAATTTTTTATGTATTCGGAGATGTGTAGCCATAGCTCCTGTCCATGTAGAGCATATACCACCTCAGAAAACTGCTTTCCCCACTAGAGTGGAGCCCCATTTTTAACCCTTCAGTCTCTTGACCCTGACTCATCACTAATCTGTTTCTTCCTATTTGCTTAAGAGTTTATTTTAAATTAGGATAATGGACTGTTTTTGGCTTTGGCAGCCTCACCAGAAGGAGGCAGTATAGACCCTCGACAAGGAGCTGATGGAAACTATACACAGGCTGAGTGAAGCTCACACAAGACTTCCCGATGAACTAGCTCTGTTAGACCCAGTCTAAGATTTTAAATCACACTAGCATGGAGGATGAGGAGACAGGGGAAGGAAAAGAAGGAGAGATGTTCCTGAAAATGTCACTCTTCTCTTACAGGATCATAGCATCAGGGAGAGTGGAATGAGCAGTTTTCCCTGGGAGATAAGGGTAGGCAGGACCTTGATAATGAGAAACATACAGGGGTTCCTTCCTGGCTGTGCCCTTTTACCCAGTCCCTTAATCATCCTCGGATACTCTGGTCCTCCAAGACACTGTACCCAGACTGGCATCATGTGAAGTGTTTCTCAGGCATGTATATGCACATGCACACGTGCATCAGTAAACCCCTCCCCCCAGACACACACCACAAATCTGCACTGATCATATATGATCATAATGATATGACATTATATATGTCATCTTGGATTTTCTCTTCATGAAATTATAACAGCTTCGTGACAAACTCAATGATATGATGAATTAGAGGGAGATGGAGGAGTTGGCTATGCTCTGTAGTCGATTGTAGGCTTGTCTTTATTAACTTGACTGTTTACTTAAAAGGGTCCTATCTGATTACTGGCACAGTTTGCTCCTTATGTAGGATCCCGGAAGCCCACCTTTCAGCTCTGCCTTTGGGACTTAGATAAACCTGTACCCCTCCATAAATATATCCAGTTTTTGTTTTAGGTGACGCTGTGGCCAGACTAGCTCAAGATAATTTATTAGGCACAGAGGATGTGAGGCTTCGGTCCTTCAAGACAGGTCCCTCTGTGCTCCTCGGTATTTGTACTCATCCCACAGGCACAGCCTGAGCTGTGTTCCGCAGGGAGTGCTAGCATCCATCGGTCCAGCGCCAGGCTCACTGCCACTCAGTCTCCTCATGTAAACCAACTATCAGGCATGCACCGTGGCAGTGGCAGCATTCAGTCTCTGCCCCCAGGGGAAGTCGGCTTTGTATCTTCAGCTTTAGTGTTTCGCTTAATATCCTCTTGGCTACGGAGCGCTCTCCTTTCTTGCAGCCCGCAGCGCTTGGCTGCCCTGCAACTTGCTTCATTTCTGGCCACGCCAGGCTGAGCAGGTCCTGGCTGAGAGCATCTGCTGGGGACTGTCTGGGTGGCATTCGTCAGTGTTTTTGTCAAATCAAGAAGTTGACGGAATCCCAGC
This sequence comes from Microtus ochrogaster, assembly GCF_000317375.1. NCBI lineage: Eukaryota > Metazoa > Chordata > Mammalia > Rodentia > Cricetidae > Microtus > Microtus ochrogaster. The sequence continues at coordinate 14,038,863 of NC_022030.1, forward strand.
CTCCCTTTTCTCCAGAACCTTACCCCCCCCCCCTTGTATCTTTCAAATGCATTTCTGGAAACGAGCATGCTCAGAGAATTGGCAAATCATTGCCCAGTGACCGGGAGGAAATGCTCGCTGCTCTTCATTTATAATGCAAATTCTGAGGAGTCTTCAGAAGTGTGGTAAACTTAAGATGATGGCCGTGGTGAGAACGTCTCTGCAGAAAGTTGTGGTTTTGTTACATCGTTTACAAAGGATGGCTGTTTCCTCTCCGCGCTACCAGAAGCTGTGTAAGGTAACTGATTGGAAATAGGGATTCAGTCGGGTGTCTAACGAATCCACTGTTGCCTGGTTAGGAAGTGCTCCTCTTTCAGGGTCTTAGGAAGGAAAGGAAAAACTGCCTTTCCTGGTTACTGATCACAAAAGCTGTTAAGAGGAATTGATTCATTGGAAACTGTTTGAGCCTCTAAAACAAGTGCTGTCTCAGTACGTATTTTAGTTTACCCTTCCCAACCATGTATTCTGAGATGGGCTGTTTGGAGAAAACATGACAAACTATTTTCGTTAAGACCTGTTACCTCTGGGGTACATTGGAATATCTTAATATTTATTGGCACGTTAATCCAATGTTAAACTCCATCAAAATCAAGCAGAGAGCTTGAAATGATCTTTAAACAGATTGCTTAACATGCTCATCTTTTTATAGCTGATTTTTTTTTCCAATTAAGAAAAGTAATGCCCATTTTAAAGACAGGGCCAGCCCCACCATAAACATTTCTTATATTCCTGGCATCTTCTCATGCTGTTGTTAAAGAAGAAGAACTCCATTCTCTGTGGACAGGTGGGTTAAGTAGGGTTTTAGGGTGTAACTCGTTTGACGGTGATATGTTTGGAATAATACAGAATCACTCTTTCTAAACCCAAGCCTCCTGTGTTGTCTTGGATTAGTATTTGTTGTTGCCCATGGTTTTATGTTACTCAGTGTTCAGACTGTCTCATTACTTTTATAAAAATAAGATGAAATAATTTAAGATTATAGCAGAAATTAATTTTTATATCAATACAGTAACATGTTTTCTCCATATAAAATTCTTAGTACACATCTGAAGGAGGTATCTCACTGTTTTTTAAAACACCACTAATCTGTATTTGGAAAACCTGCCTTGATGATGTTATTTTTCTAATGATATAATATTTGATGTGTCTGAGCACTTAGACTCTGCCTGTATGGTTATGGATGGAGGCTGGGAAGCCGTATTCTGTTTATTTGATTTTATAACGTCGTTTTGTCTTACAGTCCAATTCAATGTATCCCTATTCAGAAACGTACTTTTTTAAAATATAATTTTAGGAATAGATTGAGATAGTCAGACATGCTTTGAAGAAACACTTAGTGCTGTTTTCATTTGTATTATTTAAAACTTGATCCAACTTACTAATTCAGTTGTAAAAGTACACAACTAACTGTTGGATAGCTGTGACTTCATCTATTTCAAAGAATCGTTGTGCTTTATTAATACATTTACATTTTCTACCAAAAACCAATCTTGAAAATAGAGAAGAAAAACTCACTCGCTAATGGGTTTTATTATTTTATTTTTAACTATCAATATAAATATTTGAATAATTAACACATGTTACTTTTTTAAAAAGCTGACAGTATAAATTGATAAAGCATTAAAAAAATAAACAAACAAGCTGGGTCATTTTTCTCATCTATTTCCATAACTACTTTCAGCAAAGCAGAGGAGTTTTTGGGTCATGGCCACGGGATGAGCTTAGTTCTATGCACAAAACAAACTCCAGGTGCTGAAGAAAGCTCCTGACTAGTTTCATGATAAGATCCTGCATAAGCTCTTGTCAAGTTACTGAAATCCTGAGAAGTTTGCTCACAACAGAGGTCCTTCTTTGGGAAGATTTATTGAGATTTATAATTTCTCAAAGATGCCTTAGAATTTAAATATTCAGGAAGAGTGTTGCTTTCTGGAAATCTGAAGTTGTCTTATTTGCAATTGAAATTTATCTTTCATATATTCCCTTTACATATGTGAGCTTAGCTACTGCTCAGATACTGCAATGGGAGACACACAGTTCCAGTACTTTCCAGTAGGTGTCAATGTAAGGCAGTGATATATGAGATTTGGGGGACTCCAGACAGGGGAGTGGCATGATGGTGATTGCTATGAATAAATGAACAGGTATATTTTATTTGTCTTATTATACTTGGCAAAGGGATCCTAGTTCATATCATTATGAGTAGAAGCTTTAGTTACAGAAGTAAATGTCAATTGCCCTTACCAATGAATGACCTAGTGTTAGTAGTCTACTGGATATACCTAGTTGTGTTTTAGTCATCCGTGGTGCAGTCGTGCTAGGAGTTTCACTAGCTGTGCTGTTTATATACTTTACGACCCCGAATTCTCTTTTAGATAGCAAAGGTTTTATCATGGCTATTTTTTTCCCTATATCTCCTACATTCTCTAAATTTAGTTTTGGGTTTTTTTTTTTTTGTTGTTGTTGTTGTTGTTGTTTTGTTTTGTTTTTAGAAAGGAACCATTAAACCCTTCAGAGTTTTGTCATAAAAATACAGGGAGAATCTATTTTAAGTACATGTAAAGACTTAAAAATAAAAAAAAAAGGAGACAAGTATTGCATCGCCCAAGGAAAAGAGACTGTTCTGAGTTCCTCTTGGCCTTTTGAAATCCAGCGTCTGAATATTTGTACCCTTTCTCTTTCTCCTTCACTCCTTTCCTTTGCCTGCTGTATGGAACATCTGCCATCTAGAAAACTTCCCCTCAGAGTCACTTCATTCTTTTTCTTTGCTTGTTTTCAGACTTTGCTTGAGTGTCAGAAGATAATGTAAGTGCAAAACATGTGGGAATTTGTGCAAAATGTTCTCACTTTGTGCATTTTTATTTTTTGCCCTGTCTGTGTCAAAGAGGGGAAGAGATAGGAATGAGGGGAACTTGGGAAAGCCATAGGGCTGAGTTACCTCTCCCCAACCCAGTTACACATGCGCTTACATTTTTTTACCTTTAAAAACATTTCTTGCTGGTTATACAATCCCTATGAAATGTGGGGAAGAAACTGAAACCCAAGGACTGCTGACTTGAGATATAATTAGCAGCATTCAAATTGCCCCTGATGACCTAAAGCCGCCCCATACTGGATGCTAATTTTTCCTGATTTGCCTTAGATCATAGCTTCTTTAAAACATTAATGACTCCAAATTTAATTTTTCGTCTCTTAGAACACAGAGGAAGCAAAAGCTGGATGTAAGTGACTTTTAAGAATGATATTGACTTTGTTTTCATTTTGTGATTATTTTGGCCTGTTTTATTTCATTAAATCTTTGGAGTGAAAGCTGATTGAAATTATGTTAAGTCAGAAAGGAATTTTGCAAGCCTTCTACCTCTTTAGTGCTGCTTTTAATGGTATACTTAATCACTGACATGCTAAAAAGTAGATTCTTATAAAATAGATTGGTGTATGAGTCATTATAAAAAATTGGAAAAATAATTAGTATTAAAAATTAAGTTCTTCATGGCTTAAGCATTTAAAATTTTTTTGATTTGGTTTTATAAGTTTTATACTGCCAGCATATGTATGCAAACTAGTTTAACTAAAATGATTTTGTCTCCAAACATTTTGTCATGTGTCCTATCAATTAAAATATTTTAAGCATCCAGCTGTATATTATTAATTCAAAATTATGCACATATGTCATGGTAAGAATCATAGTGTTGATTTGTTCCTATGTCCAATATTGTCTTCTTACTGCCCCCTCCTGTCTATGAGCTATCCCCCCACCATTTGGTGTCTGGGGGTTTACTGTCAGGGTAAAGCGATGGCTCGAAAAATCAGGGGAGATGAGTGATATTTAAACAGCATCAGCTTCTTCTTACCCCACTTCTATATATGTTCATGAGTGTGGACCACACAGAGGCTTGTGGGTACTTGTGCAGCCGGTAACTATGTAAGCCTGTAGACATCTCGTCTCTCAGTGTTTGAAATGACTTTTACATTCACATGTGGTCTGTCATCTGTATGGTGGTGTGAGGTTCATTTAAGGTTGAGGGTATGTGTTCTTTAAAAACATGCCGAATGCAGTGGTACATTTAAAAATAAGCCTTACAGGTTTTACTCTCAAGCATTCCTCCACCCACGTTTCAGGTGGGGTGCATTGCTCTCTTTGGAGAGCTAAATACCAAAGCGTTGCTGGGCACTGAAGCTTGGCTTGAGAGCCGCTGAACATTACGAGAGAGGTATTGAAAGACCCCAGTATCAGGCTCTCTCGGTTTCCGGTCAGTAACCAAACCATGCATGCATTTCTTGAACCACAGAAAGCGGACACCCTAACCTTGGTGCCCTTGATCAGAAGAAGAATTGTCCCTTCTTAGTTTTATGAGTAGCTAGGGGGTTGGACAGTTCAGAAGACCTAGGAAGGTTGAGATGCTTTAGAGAGAAATGGCCTGTGCAGAAGGGTTCCCACTGATTCTCCTGTGTCACTGGCTCTCTGTGCTGTGTCTCATCCAAGTTGTATGAACTCCTGAATGGAGTACTTCTTTAACTTTGTCTTCTGCAGTCCCTGCTGAGGTAGAGATTACCGATAAGGCTCAAACAAGGACCTTCATTGCTACCTGTAACTGTCACATGTTTGTCATGTGGCTTCCCAAAGGAGCAACAATGTAGATGGTTCCTGTCTTTTGTTTTTACCATTATTCCTCAAGTCTATGTGAGTATCAAAATTATTTTTTTTAGTTACATAATTAAGTAGTAACACATTGTTAATCAGAAAACTCATGTTACCAATGACTTTGCTTACGATCTAATATAATGCTTTTTTGTGATTAAGAAATAGCAGCACTCACAAAGTTACATGTTAAATGGTTCTTTAAGAACCGAAATGTTATTTGGAACTCCAGATGCTTGTACGATCAGGAGCAAACACAAGTCCTTCTGAGAAGAGAGCTAGCATCGCACTCTGGATGTGTGTACGCATTTCCAAATGTTATTCCCTCATTTTGACTAAAAGATTGATGACTTGTGTTTTCTTTGGGGTGCAATTTATTAAGGATCGAATGGAAATTTCCAGCCTGTATGTATGGCTATGAAAGCTACACACATCAACTGTTTCTTTTTCCCTCTTGGCGGAGCCCTGCTGGTATCGCTCAGTGTGGTTGGTTGTTTATATTTAGCTCTCGAAATTAAGCAATTAGCAGAGCTCCCGCCATAGAGATAAAAGAATACAGAAAATGTCACGCCACTGCAGCTCCTCACTTGCACAAAGTTGGTTCATTCTTGGGCAAGGTAAATGAGTCCAAATAATTGAAACTGCAACGGAAGTGAAGTGTGGCCGAGGGATTGCCTTCCATTTTTCTTTTTCTAGTTTGTTCAGTTCCGTAAAGTTCTAGATTGATTCATAACAAAACTCCCTTACAGAAGCAGACGATGCTTTTTAATGCTTAATAAATAACTGGTTGGTATGACGTCATGGCGTGATAAAGCCCGAACAAAGTTCTAGAAGGATGTAGTTAGGTCAGGCCCAAGGCTACAGCTCCTGTAATCTCAGCTAATCAGAAACTGAGGCTGGAAGGTTGCAAGTTCAAAGCCTGTGAGGATATAAAGTGAGTTGAAGGTCAGGCAGGTTGTGTGTCTTAGTGAGTCTCTGTCTCTCAATGAAGCGTTAAAGCATGAAGACCATGTGGACAGCTCAAGTAGAGCATTTGCCTAGAGCATTTGTGTACGACAGGCGCTAAGGTCAGTCCCCAGCATTTGTTGGGAGATGTTGGTTTTCACAGTGGGCACCTCCTCCTCCTTCACCACTGCTGCTGCTGCTTCTTCTCCTAATGAATGCTGTGCACGTTTACCGTAGAGCTTGGTAGACAACCTTGGGTGTCATCATCCTCAGAGGTGGCCATCTCTTTTGGATCTTCGTTGACCTGAACCTCCCAAATCTGTCTTGACTGGCTGGTCAGAGAGCTCCAGGGTTGAATTCTGTTTTGCCTTCCCCAGCACTGGGACTACAAAGAGAGCATGCACACACCACCACACATTTTTATGTGGTTTCTGAGATTCAAGCTCGAGTCGAGCACTTTGTCTAGGGAGCTACGGTCACTGCCCACATTTATGATGCCTGTATTTTTTTTCCCTATTGTAAGAGGGTTAGGAAAAGAACTGTTGGCAAAAGCAAAACAAATTAACAACATCAACAAAGCAACACTCCCAGGCCCCATGAGAAAATGTCTAATAAAACAGTGATAAGATGCTTAATTTATAGTATTTTAAAGGTCTCATGTATTTTCTAAGATAGTATTAATATATATCTTTAAGTATATATTATGTCTGTCTGTCTGTCTATCTATCTCTATCTATCTATCTATCTATCTATCTATCTATCTATCTATCTATCTATCTATCTGGCAAAGAGTATTGTCATTGGTTCCATTTAACAACTAGAGATCAGGTGTTCTTCTATTCGAACCTGGTCTGCTCTT
>NC_022030.1:14045441-14086147 GCF_000317375.1 Microtus ochrogaster
TTAAATAAATAAATAATAAAAAAATAAAATAAAGATCTCAACATTATTGCAAAAAAAAAAAAAAAAACTAGAGAAGAAAGCTCCTGTAACTCCATAGTGAAGGACCAGGACAGGAGACCCTTGGCCATTATGTGATCCAATTGGTACTGTTGACAGGTTTTCTGTTTCCATATCCAGCATCTCTTTGCATTTCATTTCAAGTCATTACTGGGGTTATCCTGAGCCATCAGGAACTGCGCAGTTCAAAAGGAAAGAAAGAGAAGGTAGTCTAACCCATTGATAGGCTTCTTTTCAGTTATTACTGCCATGTCTTCTCACTATAAAAGCAAGGAAACACACCGCCTAGAAGTGTTTTACTACTGACAGTTTGGGGAATGTCTCAGTACTTGTTTTCATCTCAAAGTTAAAAAACAATGAACTACATTATTTCTAAAACTATTTTAGCATCTAATTTTGGCTATACAAGGCCAAGGAATTCTTTTGTTTCTAGTTTCTATATGCTTTTTTTTCTAATGGATTTCTTTCTCAGCTTCGTACAAAGGATGGATTGGCTCATTTTAATGCAAATTGATATAGTTGGTTCTGGTTTTTGATTCATAATTTAGTTTGGTTTGAGTCGCAATACCACAAGTATTGAATTATGTATTCACCGAGCCTACTTCTCCATACCCAAATGTAGTTTTTTATCATCATATTTAAGGCACATAATAGCTCCTTTCAAAGATAAATGGAAAGAAGTCGGCTGTGGTATACCTTTTTTAGCGAGGCAGTTCCTCTTTTCTGAAAGTCTGTGATTCTCATGTACCAAATACAAATGCTCGCTGTGAAATGAGGCAGCAGATTGGCCCCGTAGATCCCAGCAATCCACTTCAGTTCTTCTCAACGCATTTTTAAAGGCTTTCTTTTCACATTTTGATTGTTTTATTTAAAAATTTTTTTAAAAGGATTGATTTTTATTACTTTCAGGTATATATGACCTATGTGTGTCGCTTGGAGTATAATGTACATGAGTGTATGTGCCCTTAGAAACCAGGTTTGGATTCCCTGGAGTGGAGTCACAGGCAGTTGTGAGCTTATTAACATGGTGCTAGGACTCAAATTGCCATCAGTCCCAAAAGAGCACCGTGTGGTCTTAACCACAGAGCTTGTTTCTTGAGGCCTTCTGTGGATATGTAGCCCCACATCCTCCTGCCTCAGCTTCTGGAGCACTAGGATTACAGCCCAACATTGCCACAACTAGTTCTTTAAGTAATTACTAGTAGTAATTATAGATTTTTTTTGAAGAGTTGCAGTTAGTCAAGGACTTACTGCAAGGCTAGAATAAGACTGTGTGCATTTGCATGGTTCTGGTCTGGTCATTGACCACTTGTGTGTTACCTTGATAAGGCACTAACTGGATCTGCATCTCAGTTCTCTTAGAATTAATCTCTCTGGTTATCTCTGAGATCTTGAGATCCACAGGCTGGGTATTCATGGATCAAGGGAGACGGCATAGGGAGTTTGTCTACAACCTCATGTGTCTGTGTGTAGTGTTGTTACTGCCCTGGCTGTCTCTAATACTAAAGGAACCCCCAAGTCCTAGTAAGGAAGTCCACAGCATGATGGCCTAGGGAATGTCTTTAAAAGATTCATTTGTGGATTCTGACCTCCTGAGATAATGTGTAGGCATCTAGGCTAGGCTACCTTACACCAGTGTTCTGGAATGTGGGCATCCTAGGCAAGGCTACCCTGCACCACTGTTCTGTATAGAGAATGAGGAAAGAGTATTGAAGAGGGGGAGTTTACAGTTCTGTTTGTGGAAATCCTGGCCAAGGCTTCCCTTTACCAGTGGTCTTTTGGTGCAATTCCTGTAGAATATGCATTTCTCTATTTTGAGGGTTCCTCTGGTTTTGCGGTTTCCTTGGTGCCTGTAATCTTTGAAGCCCACAATACAGCTGTGTGACACTGATTTAGACTATTTTATTAAGAAGCTCTGGTCTACTTTAACCAAATCCAGGAAAGACATCTCTTGTCCTGTGTTCGTTGTAGAAGAATACATGTTTACTTAGAAGAGAATGGAGAGATACTAATTTTCAAAATACATTTCTCAGTTGATCTTAATACTTACAAAATACATTTCTCAATATTTTTAAGAATTAATACATTTGATATCACACGTTTTTGACTAAGCCCTTGGGTTTCATTTTCTTGGCATAAGTGTACTATTAATGTTAGCTTCTCTTTTTAATTTTTAAATTAATTTTGAGGCATGGTCTCATTTTACATAATCTATAATGCCTGGAGCTCAGACTGGCCTGGAACTCACTGTGTAGCCTGGAATGGCCTGGCACTCGCTGCTTAGCCTGGGATGGGCTCATTCCTGGAATAATCCTGCCAGCTTTGCCTCCTAAGAGCTGGGTTTACAGTCATATGCCACCATGTCTGACTTCTTATTGGTAGGTTTTTAGCAAATGCTCTTGTTAATTTTATGAAGTTTATAAAATGAGAAATTCTATTTATAAAATAGTAAACTTTATAGAAGTTAGAGGAGGAGAACAAAAGAACTTGTTTAGACTGAGAACATTTTCAGTATGTATTTTGACTCAGAATCCATAAGGATCACGGTACTTGTACCCCTGTCCAGGGCAAAAGGGACAGGCATACCCAAGACTTGGTTTGATATGCAAGCCAGGAGGGTATAGTTGTCAGTTGTTTGCGCTAGTGACTTCCTCTCTGTCTGATAGCTTTCCTCTTAGTCTTTATGTGTTGTGAAGGCTTTCCCCTCTGTGTCAATAAATACTTCTTACATTATGATTTTAAGAGACAGAAATGAAATTCTATTGAGTGGCTTCAATTTGCCATAATTTATCCAAGCCCTCAAATGTGGTGCGATTCTTATTTGTTGCTCTCATTGTCGTAGGAAATTACTGTCTGGTGGACCTGCTCTGGAGTCACTGGACTTATCTTGATTATTTTCAGAATACTTTTGTAAAATATAACAATTCCACTAAAAGCAAAATCTTTTAAAGGCTCCCATACATAAAGTCAAATTATATGCAATGGTGGTTGAAAGAAAGTGACCCCCAAAGGCATTATTAGGAGGTGTGGGCTAGTTGAAGTAAGTGTGGCCTTGTTGGAGGAAGTGTGTCATTCTGGGGGTGGACTTTGAAGTGTCTATTGCTCAAACTTTCCTCAGTGTGGCACACAGTCTACTTCCTGCTGCCTGCGAGATGTAGGACTGTCAGCTGCTTCTCTTGTACCATGTCTGATGCCATGCCCCACCATGATGATCATGGACTGAACCCTGAACTGCAAGCTACCATCCCAACTAAATGTTTTCCTTGATAAGTATTGCTCTGGTTATGGTGTCTCTTCACAGTAATAGAAACCCTAACTAAGACACATAGTTCCTTACAATCTCTTTTTTCCAGCAAACAGCCTTCCTCTGGATGTAAGCCACTCTCATATGAGAATGACAAAATGCTCTAAGGCAATTGATGAGGCAATGGCATGGTATTTCAAGCAGATTTATTTTTATTTTTTAGGGATTAAAAGTGGATGTGTCTATTATTAACTTAAATTATAAACTTAGAGAACTTTAGGGTTTACAGAATGGTTGAAATCTAACAACTGTGAATGTGGGGTTGGAAGGTGCCCAAGGTTGAACAACCAGTGATCCTTTGCAGATCAGCTTGCAGGGATTTTTTCTGAGATATGTATCATATAGTATACATGAATATAATATATATGTATATATAGCATAAAACTGTATCATATAATATACCCAAACAGTTGTATAATGTATGTTATATAACAATATCATATTATATTGTGTAGTTTTATAATTATATAATTCATATATTATGTCATATAATTATGATTATATACACACATACACATATATGTGTGTCCACATACATTTGTGTGGATATGTGTGTGTATATATATATACATATATGCATATATCACTTTTTTAATACTACCTTTATCTTTTCAGTTATGAGCTTCTTGTTACAGAGGCCATATCTTACTGAAAAGCCTTTTACACTGAGAAAGAATATATAAATATTCAATCAAAGAAATATCCCTGCTTCCCAATGAGAATTCAACACTTTAGAGCTTAATTATTAATAACAAATAAAATAGCCAAAGTTCAATCTTTTTAAATGTTATAGAGCTATATAGAAATTACTTTTCATATTAGTTATGTAAAGTTCAGTAAAGGTAAGTAAATTGGGGAAAATGTGGACGTTGACATCAAAAGGCCTAAGTGAAGCAACCCCATTTGATGCTTGAATTTATGCAAGGCACACATCACCTATGAACCCTCAGTTCCTTCACCAAATCATCTCATAGCTTCGGGAAGATTTCACTGGGCCGGTGTCGTAATATTAGTCAATTTGCCCAGACTATCTGAAGTACTATTGAACTAATACATTTTCTGCGATGTTTTTTTCTGCAGAAGACAATACTGGTATTTATCTGCCTGTGGTTTCACCACTAGTCACTTCTAGAATATGTAGGCAACCAGGGAAAGGACACGCAGTTCAAAGCATTTGTGTCAGTCTTAGCTCACTCGGCTTACTGAGCGCTTCAGGTCCCCTGTAGTACATGGCCAGTTTGGTGTATTCTTCCTGAAGTTTACCTCCAACCTACATATTAGGATATATTCCCTGCCAGTAAAACCATACTGGTTTTTCAAACACCTCAGTCACCAGTTATCACTTCACACATAGGATCGTGTCTTCTGAGCAGTGGCTAAGCAGTGGAAGTCTTCATTCAACACAAAATGAACTGTGATTTCTTTTTCCTCTTCCTCTTTTTCCCATTTCTTTTTTCTTTGAGATGGGGTTAAGCTGTGTAATCCTGACTGGCCAGGAGCTACTATGTAGATTAGACTGGTCTTGAATTTGCAGAGATCTGAGTATTTGAATTGCAGGCAAGAGTGACCAAGCCTGGCCAGTTGTGGTTTCTTAAATCTATGTGTCCGTTATCTCAGATGCTCGTGAGTGCTAGAGAAGGCTTGAAGAACATTTTCTGTGAGTTTTAATAAAAATTAAACATTCTGGTCCTTCTGATGCTTTTCTGTAACTTCTGGGTTGAGAGTGAGTTTTCGATGGATGATGACTAACTTGGATTAATGGTTATGGATAACAGAGTCTTGTTTTGCATTAGTTCTGGAAGCCAAGCCCTCATTGCTTCCTTCTGTATACTGTCATTATAGAAAATCCTCATGTGGTGTGCAGTGGAGGTAAAGTAAGGGAAATGTGGCCTCTTATCTCGAGTAATTGCTCCTAATGGAAGCTCAATGATCTATTATGCCTTATCCTGAAGGGGGTAGAACTTAATAGGAAGCTAGTGAAGGGCTGGAGAAATTACATAATGGGAACCAAATTTTCAGGAAATCACATGTGTGGTTGAGAATTGATACTTTATTAGGCAGTTTAGTGATTCAGTGGTTTACTGGTGCCAAAGGTCATCCTTACTTTATTTGTTTATTTACTTTCTGTCGTACTTACTTTAAAAGCCATAGGAGCTTCTAGGTGGATGTTCTCAGGAGTGAGGGCTAACTAAGGAAGAAGGCAGTGCTTTTGGCTTGTGTCTTGCAGGTATTAATTTATTTATTTAAATTCCACATGTGGGTTATAAAGGGCAAGAAGGGTAGACTTCACTTACAGCATCGAAAGGATCAAAATTTAATAACTAGAGGTGACTTTGATATTTTCAAATCTACCTTCTGCCTTGTTGTGTTTGTTTTGTTTTTACTTTTGAGACAGGGACATGTTATAGCTCTGGTTAGCTTCAGATCCTCCTGGCTCAGCCTCCCCAGTGCTTAGATTGGAGGCGAATGCCATCACACTTGGTCTTAGTTTCCTCATTTCTTTGAAAGACCAGGAACCAGAAGTGCCAAATGATTAAGCTATCTGTTCTAACTTGCATTAAGACCATTGGTGGCCATCTGCTTTGATGAGGATATAGTCTGGTTTTGGGTTTTCCAATATGTTGCACAGAAGTAGAGTTTTATAGGTCTCTGAGATAAACTGTTGGCATCAAATGAAAGCTGACCAAGAAGCTGGCACAAATGGCTTGCTAGATGGCTCTTAACATAGCTTTTAGATAAAGTGTATATGATAACAATTTAACTGTTACCTAATCTGGATATTATTTGAGTTTGTTTTACTAGGCTCTCAACTATTTTGCGGGCTTGAATGTTTTGATGATAAAATGTTGGAAAAGTAGCAGCAACCCAACTATATGTGAAGATGGTCAGTTTACATATAAGGTACAGGGTTTCCTGTTGACTGGCACACGGGACCTCAGTGGATCTCTGTAATACTCACATTGCAAAGTAAGGTAGTGATACATGATGAGCGCTTGAAAATGTCTCCATTTATCTGGTGCTAGACATTCACAGAATAGACCTGTAGCTTTCATTCTCTGAGCTCAAATTCAAATCAAAGGTATTTTACAACTCTACGTTTTTCTTTTTACAAAACCTGCTTTTGCCTCCTGTAGTGATGGGGCGAGCAGGCCTGCTTTTCGTCCTGCCCGGCTCCTGCACGGCTATCTTTACACCCAAAATAACAACACACAAATTGCATTCATTTAAATACTGCCTGGCCCATTAGTTTCAGCCTCTTGTTGGCTGACTCTCACATCTTGATTAATCCATTTCTATTAATGTGTGTAGCACCACAAGGTGGTGGCTTACCAGGAAAGATTCAGCATGTCTAACGTGGTGGCTGGATCCATGGCGTCTGATCCAGAGAGGAGAGGCATGGTTATTGCCTTATTTCCCTCTTCCTCCCAGCATTCTGTTCTGTCTACTCCGCCCACCTAAGGGCTGGCCTATCAAATGGCCAAGGCAGTTTCTTTATTAACCAGTGAAATCAACACAAACCAGAAGATCCTCCCACATCAGCCTCCTGTAAAAGTTTATAATGATTTTACAAAACATGAGATATGATTTACCATAGAGTTTAGAAAGAAAATAACCCTGTTTCTTTGGCACTCAGCCTGTAGAACTCAATGTTGTGGGAAGGTTTGGTTTGGATTCCTATTGAAGATGGTTTCCAAGTCCTTCTTGGAGGTGATGACATCTGCTTGAGGCTGACCTGAGGAGTGCCCACTCTTTTCCTTACACATCTTGACTCACCAATGTCCTGGTTTTCCATGTATGAGGATCCAATTCTCAAACTCTGGGACAGTCCTCAGCTTTATGAAAGATACATCAGCTTTGTCAAAGAGTAACTTATTCAGATTAGATGACTGTAAAGCTCATTTACATTTGCATTGTTTTATTTCTCTTTTATCACTTATCTGATATTATTTAAGCCAGATATTTTATAATTTGATTGAATTGTATCTGAAGTGGTTTTTTTCAGTACATATACTGGTGTATTTTGGGGGTATGTGTGTATATATGTGGTGTATGGGGATATACAAGTGTGTATTTGGGTGTTTGCTTTTGACAGTACATGGTAGAGGTCAATATTTGACACTGGGGTGTCTTTCTCAATCAATAATAATTATTATTAGTAGTAATTGGTTTTAGACAAATAATGTTGGACCAGGAGATCACTGAAGCTAACTTGACAGGTTAGCAAGCCTTTGGATGTTCTTTCCTCTATCTCCTAGCTCTGGAGTTACAGACATGTGGCACTGAACACAGCTTTTAGAAGAGAGCTGGGGATCTGAACTCATGACTTCATGTCTTTCCACTACGTTATTTCCCAAGACTAATGTTCCTTCTTTGAGTTAGGCTCTCAACGCTGTGGCCCAAGCTGGTCTGGATCACAGGTTGTCTTTGGTCTCCTAGCAATCTTCCTGCCTCAGTCTCTAAAGTTGTGACTTTCAAATCATTTTACTTTATGGCTTATTATTTCTAGCACTTTCGACTTAGCTGTATAAAATTACATTATATAATACTTCAAATATTATCCTTGCTTTGTAACTAGAAATGGTAGGGGATAGAACATTTTTACTGATTTCCAAAAATGAATTGGGATGTCAGTGCAGCCTAGAAATAACTGAGATGTTGGAGCATTTCTAAATGTATTTATTTATTTCTATCATCTAGTTTGTGTCTTGATTAATTGCTCTTGATAAACCTCTCTGCTCCTTAAATTAAATCAAAATTAACAAATGTTTATTGCAGCCTACTGAAAATCTTGTTTACAAAAACTGTACAAAGACGTTGAAAGCTTTCACTTCTAATAAAGGTCAGACAGCAAATACTAGCATTCAGCCACCCCATTTATTTCCTGATACAGCTGTTACATGGGGAATGGTGGGTGATTCATTCTGGAAGGAGTAAAAGGGAGCTAGATACTCATTTAAATAATTCTACATGGTTTTATTTAATTACGCTATTTTTATTATGCTGGAAATTGAACCCAGGCTGTTGAACATACTTGACAAGTCTGTTACTGTTGGACTACCCCAGGCCCATGGCTCTGTTTTTCATAATGTTGAATCTTTTGAGAGCTAATTAAAGATTTGAGGTGCTAGTTAAACAGCTACACAAGTGAAAGGAGCCCTGGGCAGGGAGTGGTCAATGAAGAGAGGTTTCTGGACATATCTTGAACAGAATGGTGAGATGGGTAAAGCACTTCCTTGACTGTTTGTTCTTTTGTCGTTTCTGTAAAATACAAAGCATTGTGTTTTAGAGTTTGGTGGGGATGGGGTTTGATGGTTCGCTCAGCAAAGAACTCGCTTTGCAAGGACAGGGACAGGGACCTAGTTCCATCTTCTGGGCCCAGGCAAAAGGGATGTGCTGGTTGGTATGTCCTTATAACCCCACTGATGGGGAGGCAGAGACCGCAGGGTCCTGGGAGTCATGCTCAGCTTCACTGGTGAGCTGCTGACCACCAGCTAAGACACTGTCTCAAAAGAGGACAGTGTTCCTGAGAGCTGCTCCTGTGTTCCTCATATGGACCTACACCTCATGCATCTCCATATGCACAAACCACACACACACACACATGCACGCATGCATACACGCAGGCATGCATGCACACACAAACACACATTAAAATATGCTTTTCATGAAACATCTCTATATTTTAGTAGCAAAGAAGCAGAATGTCGGTTTTTGAATATGTATGTACATAAAAACACTGTTAATTTTGTTTGAAAAATTGAAATAGATTGCATTAGTTTTAAAAGTGGCATTTACAGTTTTGTTCCTGAGTATATTAAAGAGAAGTACTTATTTTATAAAACATCCAGGAAGGAAGGAGAAATTAATCTGACCAAAAAAGCAATACTATCAACATCTTATCTCTTTTCTTTTCTTTCTTTATTATGTACTTATAAAGCTTTTTTTTAACACATTGAAATGATATTTTGTATAGTGCCTTCTGCTTCTTTGAGTATTGGTTGTTTTTGTTGGTTTGCTTTTAAACTATTTTTATAAGCATTTTAATGCTTCTTTATTTGAACGTCATAACTGTTGCTATGGCTTGCATCCACTGTACTCTGTATACTAAAAAATGCTTTCTCAACCTAAGTGTGATCTTAGAATGTGGAAATGACCCCCACAAGCTGTCCTCAGACCTCTGCCTGTGTTTGTCCCTCTCACACAAAACAAATACATGTTAAGAAATTTTAAGGAAAGAATATACGAGATATCTAGAAAAATCCAATTGTTGGTTTTAAACATGCTATCTTCCTATGAGTGACTTGTTATCCTATAAGTACAATCTTTAGGCCTTGAAAACTTCTTGTTTCTCTGTTATGATTCCTCCTACTAGTGCAGTATAAGGGATATTTTGTGATTGTTCCTCAACTTTGAATATTAGAGTTTGTGGCATGTTTGATGGTTTTTTAAAAGACGAAGTAGGGTCATTAATGTCTGCACATATTTTATCTGAGTCCAGACTCCTGGAATGTTTTCAGACGAGTGCAGTCATCACAGCCAATCTTTGGTTCCCCTGTGGCTCTCCATTATTATCGTACAAAGCATTATTGCCCTGAAACATCTTTCTGGTTCTCTGTGAACACAGCCCTCTTATTGGCCCTGGCTTGATTGAGCCCCTTGGTTTTTGATCCTGGGTATTTATTCCAGCTCAAAGCCCCTAGTAATATCATCACTATTGTCTAATTGTTCTGCCCAGAACAGCATGGTACACCATTTGTGACAAAAATTAATTTTACATGTGGTGAAATTTTATCGTGCATCTGCTAAAGATTTGTTGTACCATTGCAGCTGCAGCCCAGGTGTCCAGCATGGGCACGTGATAATTATGGAGGAGTGTCTGATTGAAGGATTCAGTATAGCTATCAGTTTGCCAGTCAGGTCGCAATATTCAATAGATCTCCTTTCCAACTTGACCACAAAACTCCAATTCCAAGGCGATTTCCATTCTTCTTTCATTATGACCCAGTAAATTTTGCCTTATCAGCTTTGGCAAGAGAGAACCTGTCAATTACTTGTAGAAAATGGCTGAGAAATGAATCAATATTCTATTTGTGTGTCGCTTCTGCTTTGAAAGGCTGCAGGTACTCTTGCCTCCTTGCAACTAATCTTAGAGTTCCTTAACTTCAGTGTGTGGACCCACTCTTTGCCTTGTAGCTTTTTGTCCTGCAACCAAACTCACTACTAGTAAGAGGTCTTTTCTTAGACTGAGCTAGTGTAAATGCAGACTGATTTTCTTTCTGTCTGGGATATTTAGCAGTTGAAAAGGAATCATCTTGAGGATTTCAGACAGCATTTGAATCGCATTTGGAATCTTTCCTGTCCTCTTTCTAAATGCTTTTTCTTTTGAGTTAAGAAGAATAATTTTTGAGTTGTGCACGTGGTTAGTGGTGATGAAATTCATGCCATGGTTCTCTTTTGGGAAATTCTCATGGGGCAGATTTTGTGTATTTATTTTCCATATTTTACTATTTTAATTTGAAGGCATTTTCTTGTTAGGCTCTTCGTAGCAACTAATTCTTACTGTATGACATTTACTTAAAATGTAATGATCACTCATCTTAGATGAACTCCAATTTTATTCAAGGATCCTTCTCAAGCACCATTTAACACTGGAAAATAACAACTTTTCTTTGTTATTTTTGTGTGGTGACATCATTCTACACAAAACACAGCTTCAGATTGTGGCATATACATGCACAGATGTAGTTGTTAATACTTGCCAATGGGAATGGGGGAAGGAGGGAGGGGAATGTCAAAGGGGAGCAGGCTGAATGGTGTCCAGGATCTATAGTAATCACCATTTTCAGTAGCAATGTCTGTTGCTAGCAATATTGGCAAGATCATAGGAGAAAATAATCATTAAAATTAGCTAGCGCTCTCTTTAAGTGCCACACAGTGTACTGACATTTTCAATATTTTCTCTAGTTTTGTGCTTTCTCATTCCACTAAATATCTATTTGGTGTTTGCATGAATGGCTTCTATTATACAAAAAAAAAAAAAGCATAAAACAAAAACAAAAAAACCTCCACCATACTTTCTTTCCAAATTGATCAGAGGCTAATACTTGCATTTCCAATGGACCAGAGTGGAGTTTGTTCTGCCTATTGTTGCTAGGTCCCATCAGACACTTTTGAAATGGATATTAGTGCTTAGGGTGCTTTTTGAATTTGAATTTTTCTCAGCTTAGAACACTGATTTTCTTCAAATCCTATAGTCACATTTTTTTTTTCTTGATTTTCCATCCTGGAATTCCTTTTTGAAGTGAGTGTATTAGTAGGAACAATGAGATTTTGGTTGAGCTTAAGGTAGTTAGAGTAGTTTGACAGGTCATGATGAATCCTGATCCAGGGTTCCTCACTTGTCTTGAGCACATTGCCCACCGAACCTCAGGGACCATTCTGTGGAAGAGAGAGAACACACTGTTCTTGGCCTCATCTTCCAGCCTTTAACCGTGTAAGCTGATATCAATGGGGGGAAGAAGATCCATTTCCTCTGAAGGTGAAGCTCAATAGTGGAATACTTATATGTGGTCAGCATTTGACTGTCCAGTAGGACATGTAAACAAATTTGGAGCCTTAATAATTGCTCATCAAGGTAAAGTTGTCCTCAAAGTCATGCTTCTGGAAACAATGATGAGCTGAACTACTTTCCATCTTGTCTTCTTGGTCCCATCTTTAACAAAATGGGTCCTCATCGAACTGTGTTCTAGGTGAGACCATGTAGTGGGAGGTGACTTTGTGGCGTCAGGGCCTTGGAAAATGTACACATTATTCCTTCCTTGATAGGTATGTGATATATAGTATATTTTCAAAGTTATGAAAGGTTTGTTGTAAAGCCAAGTGTGTAACCTTGTCTCAGTATTTCAGAACATGTTTTCCTTCTGGAGTCAAGTTGTTGCCTTTGGAACAACTTAGAGGAAGCAGTGCTAGAATCAAACTCAGAACCTTGAGGGTTTAGGGAAGTGCACTCTACCACCAAACTGTGTCCCCAACCTTTTATGAAGCAGCTTTTAAGTCATGGAACTGAAGTTGGAAAACACTCTTTCTGTCAAGCCAACTTTTACTATGTAATTGTCATCCTGTTTATTAAAATTTGCAAAAGCCTTTCACTACTAGAAACCTGTTATCTGACTATAGATGCCTTCTTTGGCTCTTTCTTTGTTACTTCGATTACGTTGTCATGGTGGGTTTAGATCCTAGACTTGATTGTCATACTTAGAGGTAGACACTGATAGCAAAAATTATCCAACAATGATGTAAATGTACATCACACTTATTCATTTATCTTGGAGAATGACCTGGCTAAGGATTAATGTGTCCCGTGTCTGTATAAATGTAATGGAAAAGGTCAGAGGTCAGAGACTGGGTCAATAACAAAGTCTGACAAAGTAGCCTCTTTGGGGTGACCTTTGCTACTAGTTTTGTGTTTCCAAGTACTAGCACTTGCCTCTAGAAACCGTTCAGTCTCCTAGACCAGGATGGCCATTACTCTACTGACTTGTAACACAAGGCACAACTGACATGTTATACCCCCTACCCTTTCTTCACAGGAATTAGTGTGGTTTACTCTTATATGCCAGTTTGGTTATACCATGATCCACAGGCCTTGGGCCAAAGTACATATGTATATGTGTGGAAATACCTTTTGAAGATGGGTGTAATATCTAAATGAATAAATTATACTTCATATTGTGGGGTGGGTACCCTCGAATCACCACTAGGTCTTAATAGAAAATGTCTGACCCTCCCAGAAGTCCTGCCAGTAGGTTGGCTTTACGTGGAGCTTCCACTGTTTCCAAGGCCTACCGTCTCACCTCGCAGTTTAGATTTATTGGGCCTTCAGGATTGTGAAGCAATTTCTCGAAATAACTCTCTATATTTGTATGTATCTTGTTGATTCCTTTTTCTCTGGAGAACTCAGATTAATGCAAACATCAGGACTTGTGATCATATTTTGCTCTTTGCTTGCATTTTCAATGGTTATTACTATTTTGTCTTTGCTTTGAGATATTTGTTTGTTGTTGTTGTTTTTAGACAGCTTAATTACTATTATTAAACAAGACACTTCCATCAGACCCAAAGGGGCAGCAAGTTCCTTTCTTCCTAATACACAGATTTAATACACTTGACTTCAATTTTGAATTTTGATGGTACTCTTCTTGGGAGTAGTTTTTTTTTTGGGGGGGGGGTACTTTGTGGTACTAAAAGGGAAAACAGCCAGTTTTTCTGGAGTAGCATTCGCTCGAGGTGGGGAATCCAAGGTGAGAAATTGTTACAAATCACAATGCTACAAAACTTGATAGACCCCTGTAGGGGGATTTCATGGGCAGTGATATTACACAGAGGAGAACTGGCTTCTTGTTTATATTACACTAAGCAATGTTGTGTGTGTGTAGGGGGGGGGCTAAGCAGCCCTATTTTCTAACCATGCCAACTCTTCATATTCACTCAACCCCATCCTTGGTCTTAAGCAAAGCTGTCTTGTCATTTCACTTTAGAGTTCAACATTTCTTTTGATATGATATGTAATAAGTCCAAACATCCAGGAATATTCCATTTCTGAGGGAGATAAGGTTGAACGGCCATTGTAGGGCTTGCTAAAACCAGTACTGAGAGAGGGAAAGATTTTATGAAAATTCTAGGCTTAACTCATTTCAATGAAGACCAGCTGACACTGGTATAAGTGGCTTCCAGCATTCTCTTAAGAATGAAATGTAGAGGTGTAGCATGAAAGGAACCATTAATTTTGGTTTATCTTTGTTGAAGGGTATCTTTGACCATGAACTCGGGTATCTTTGGGGTAAAATCTGAAAAGAATACTTAATGTTTTCTGTCATGGCCTTACCTTATAAAGGGAAAATTCAGAATTTTCTGTGCCCTCTGCCCCCCACCCCCACCATGTTCCCTTCTTTCACTCTGTTCAAAGAGAGGAACAGTTGTGTCTGGTCTGACAGATAGACAGGTTCACACATGGGCATCCATGCACACATGCATACCCGAGTTCTTTTCTCCACCTTTTGTGTTTATTTTTCTTGTAGGCACAGGTAGGATTTTGAGAATGACTTTGTCACTGAAATGTCTTTCGAGATGACTCTGCAGATGCCTTTGTGCCTCATCATTTCCCAAGGCAGGACAAGGCTGGGTTTTTTGCCAAGAAGGGAAATAAACATGAAGTTGGAAAGTTGACAGCCCTATCTATTAGGGTGTTAACGCATTGCTCCGCTGTTCAGTGGTTGATGAATTCTTTTCTTTTGTCTATCTGTTCTCAGATTCATTTCCAAAGCCTAGAGACACAGCAAAAGACAAATATGACAAAAAGGCCTGGCTTCCCCCAATTTCCTATTTCATCTGGGATGGAAACCCAGCAAAGTCTGGCCAAGTGCTGGTTGGGGAAAGGGCCTGGACCCTGAGTGCTGGGAAGGGAGACCTTCGTACTGGCTTTGTCCATCAGCCATCTGCTTGGCTTAAATAATAACAAATAACCAAGCCACTTTTTAGAGAGATCTCTGTTCTGCCTGTGAGCCCAAGCGACATCAGTTTCTCATGTATTATGAATGCTGGCATTGGCCAACGGTTTTATGAAGGATCTTCAGCAAAGTATTGCTGGATCTTTATATAAAATTCATAAGCTGAGAGTTCATTTAAAACTAAGTGTATCCTTAAAATAGTTGTCCAGAAATGTGAGTTTCACAGCCAAAACAGTGCAGGCACAAATTCTCTTTGCTTGGTATCCTTGCCTTCTGTCTAGCAGACAAGCAAAGGGAGAACACTCTGTTGCCCTCTGGAAGACACTAGATTTAAAAGATAAAAGCAGAAAAATATTGTTGAATAGCTTTTTTTGGTATTTTTGAGGTTTAATGACATTTTAATAAGGTTTAATATAGTAATGGGGAAAACAAAATATATCTTTCATAGTCCACTATATATTTTTTCACCTAAATGTCATTAAATTTTGCTTGAGGGCTGGAGAGATGGCTCAGTGGTTAAGAGCGTTGTCTGCTCTTCCAAAGGTCCTGAGTTCAATTCCCAGCAACCACATGGTGGCTCACAACCATCTGTAATGAGGTCTGGCGCCCTCTTCTGGCCTGCAGGCATACAGACAGAAAGAAC
This sequence comes from Microtus ochrogaster, assembly GCF_000317375.1. Classification (NCBI taxonomy): domain Eukaryota; kingdom Metazoa; phylum Chordata; class Mammalia; order Rodentia; family Cricetidae; genus Microtus; species Microtus ochrogaster. Next base: position 14,060,953 of record NC_022030.1, read on the forward strand.
ATTGTATAAATAAAAAAATAAATATTTAAAAAAAAATAAATTTTGCTTGACATGAAGCTGAATTTATGCCATGGGATTATGTAGGGTCCTAGATGAAGGTAAGAAGCAGAAAATCGAGAAAGGAACATAAAATGATGGTTCAGATTTGTTACATACAGTAAAATAAAAAGTAAATGCATGCTTAATATATAATCATATGCATATTCTAATTCTCATGGCATAACTTTATTTATTCTGACTACTGAGAATAAAATATTAGTCTGTCTGTTATCTCCCAGCCCCACCTGGTTGTGTCAGAGACAATGGAGCAAAAGGTTTTGCTTTCTATATTTCATATTTTCAGTATTGCTTTAGCACTATGTGTGTGCCTGGCCACCTGGTTTTGCTCTGCTTATTATTTTTAACATATTAAAGCTTTGCTATTTTTATATATGTATAAACATAATTAGTATATGTTTTTGTACAAAATATTAGCATTTTAGTTTGGTTTCTGTTGGTGTGATAAAAACACTGTGACCAAAAGCCGGTTAGGGGTGGGAAGGGTTTATTTCACCTTACACATGCAAGGTCACAGTCCATCCTTGATGGAAGTCAGGGCAGGAGCCAAGGCAGGGCATTGAAACATAATCATGGAGGAACCTTGCTTGCTGCAGACTCTATCTTATACAGTACGTAATTACCTATTAGAGAAGGTGTGACCCACAGTGGGCTGGGTAATTCTGCACCAACTAGCAAATCATGATGACCCCTCACAGACTTGTCAGCTGTCCAATCCAGGAAAGACGATTGGGACTTTTTTTGTTCAGGTGATTCTAGGATATCTCGAGTTAAAGCAAATGAGGACAAATCGATTTCATTATAGCATTTTCATACCTGTATGAGGGTAGTTTGATTTTATCCCATTACCTATCATTAATTTTTTGATGACTGTAGGGAGAGCCTGGAAGACTATATAAAATGTTAGTAATTAAGGCCTTTTGCCTGCTTTCTGAGGGTGCTAGGAGAAGTATTTAATTATAGTCTTAGTATAAAACAGCAGCATAAATTCAAATATTTTAGTAACTAAAGTAGTAAAGCATGGGGAAAATATGGCTGATTCTTGGAAGAGCAAATACAGAAAGAACATCAGTAAAAAGAACCAGCTACCAACCATAGATTAAATATTCAAAACAATAAGAATGATAGATTTTTTTTCAGTTTCCAATGAATATTTGTGTGTGTGTGGTGTGCTGTGTGTAAATGTGTATGCATGTTCATATGTGAGTAAGTCTGTGTTCATGTGTGAGTGGGCATGTGGGGATGTGATGTGGGAAGTCCTTCTGTATATGTTGCTTTTATTGGTTAATAAATAAAGAAGCATGCTTGGCCTGTGATAGGACAGAGTAGAGCTAATGGGGAAAACTAAACTGAATGCTGGGAGAAAGAAGGTAGAGTCAGTGAGACACCATGTAACTGACACAGAAGACAGATGCACGGGAACCTTGTCAGTAAACCATGAGCTTTGTGGTAAAAATATAAAATAATGGAAATTGGTTAATTTAAGATATAAGAGTTATCGAGAACTAGGCTTAAGCTATTGGCCAACCAGTATTGCAATTAATATAGTTTCTGTGTGGTTATTTTGGGTCTGAGTGGTCAGAAAACAAATGAGTGGCCTCTGCCAACAGGGATAGGGGGTGCACATCCATATGTGTGCTTGTACGTAGAATCTACAGGACATTATCATTCCTTGGGACATCTACTTTATTGTTTGAGACAGTGACTCTCATTGGCCTGGAACTCACTGATTAGTCTACACAGGATGGCCAGCAAGCCCTGTGGCTCTGCCTTTCTCTGCCTCCCCAGCAATGGAATTGCAATCATGCAATCATGCCAGCTCACCTGAATTGTTACTGGATTCTGCTGATCTAACTCAGATCCTCACTCTTACAAGGCAAGTACTCCGCAGATTGGGCCACCTCTCGTCCCTCTGAAAATCTAAGCATTAGGTTTTAGTCTCAGCTGACTAGATCATTGTTTTGATCTCAGCGAGTCTTCCGAAGTACAGAGTGATAAAATAATCATAGCTTTTTTTTTCAGATGTATAATTTTGTGTTATTTATTATTCTTGAGGAAAAAAAATGAATGAACGAAGCAATGAATGAATGCATGAAAGGAGCCTGGTAGAGGTGACAGTTGTCTGGGTCCTTTGTGATTTCCTTTTGCATCAGTGTGCTGGGCAAGTGATTTCCATCAGTGAACTCCAAAGTGAAGTCATGCCCTGTGTTCTTTGCTGCACGGTGGGTTTCAATATGAGGGTAGGTGAATCCTGAGCGTCCATGTAAAATTTGGAAACAAACTTTCCCTAAGTTATTTCTCCCCTTGCAAGTTATCTTCATGATAATTATAGAATTTGGAAACAAGTCTTGGTATCAAACAAGATAAGATCTGGCGTTCAATATCTGAATTCTTAGGAATCCCCACAATTCCAAAAGCACAAATTAGGACACTTTATTTCTTCTTATCGAAGGCTCCACCTGGAGCAGTGTAAGGAACAGACCAACTTGCCTGGCTTCTGTTTCCTCATGTTCATTTATTAGGGCACCAGAAAATGTAACAGAAGAAGTCGAGATATAGAATAAAATATTGAATGATTATGAGATGTTACTACAAATCAGCCATAACTTCTAGTTTCGGAAAGATGGTTCGTAATCATCCAAAAATACCTCTGTTGCAGGCACGTTGAGAAACTCCCAGATCTCTGGCTCCTGTGGAGTCAATAAATATATTTCATACAGCTGAGCATTTGTCAATGGTGCAGCTTCCTAGAAATGACTTCCTGTATTGTGTTGTCTTGATAGCTATACAAATATTGACAGTTATTGATGCAGGTTTTAAATGTGTGGATGTGACCTTGTAGTTCTGAGTCTTCATTAGCATGTTGTCATCCATCTCCACAGAATACTGGTTCAGGAGTCCAGTTACCCGATTCTTTCAACTGCTTCTACTTAACACTGGGAAGCCCTAGCTGACGATGTTGCTTTCTTTGTGCTCTGATTGCTACCTATTCCTTCCCTGGCAGTTGATTCTGATAACTTTCTGAACGCCATAGCTCAAACAAACCCCTGTAATTCATGCATGCCCAGGTCATTGATTTATTCACCTACCTTATTTCCTGCCCCTCTTTTGTCCAAACATCTAAGGCATTATTTTCTGGTTCTTTATGCTGGGATTACACCACCCAGATTTCATGTGACTCTTAGGGATCCAAAGTCAGGTCCTCTTGTCATGATAAGTACTTTATTGCTGTGGGAACTCCTTCAGCCAATAGCCTTTAACATACTGCTTCACTTTGGGCGTGGTCTCATGAATGCAGCCCAAAAGCACGTGAGGGCCTCTTGGCTGCTGGATTCGGTTCCAGTTCCCAGCGCACACAGAGGACTATGGATGGCTACCTTTTTCTGTGAGTTTATCCCCAAATAATGAACCTTTGTTATACTCCATTCCGGGCTATTGTGGAGCACTTTATCAACTGAGCCACCCCTTCAGCCTCACCGATGTATTGCGCTCAACCATTTGTCTCTGCCCCCACCGCTGGTCATGGTCAAAGCCATGTCCTTGTAATTGCACCCATGTAAGTAGCACATCAAGTTTTCTTTTTGCCTCGGCTTTCCCGTTCCTCCATTTGTCCTCTCTGGGCACCAGAGATCTCAGAGCAGCATGGACCACCTCCTCTTAGTGCACACTGCTAGTCTCCTGGTCACACTTACAACAGTATTGATTCCCGTTATCCACCCCATGTGACCCTGAGCAGTCAACCTCCTGTTAGTCCTTTGGCCTGTTTTTGTTGTTGCTGTTGTGACTTTTAAGTCAGTCCCGTCCCTTTGGCTCTCTACACGGGAGCCAGTCTGTCTTCTTGTCCCTTTGTAGTTCGCCCTTAACATTCCTCCCGCAGTAGGCATGCATTCCTTTTTCACAGTAGGTTTGCAGTTACTGAACCTACATAGACAGTTTTCACTCATCTCCCAATAACTATTCTCTTAGTAAAAGCAGTTGGCCCCGAAAGGCACAAAATATTTGACCTTGGTTTAATGCCAATTCTGTATACTGGATAGAGCATCCATTGGTGTACTTGACCTATGAAGAAGTGTCAATTCCGGACTATTAGCTTAATAATTATTCTTGTTAACTATAATTAATACTGTTGTTTAAGAACTACTTAATAGGTTGGGGTTTGGAGCTAGCACATAGAGACAATTTATCAGATCCCTTCAGGTGATAAAAAAAAATGCTGATGAGAGAAACAACTATTAGCAGCTCTTAATGTTTAAGGTACAAGCCATAATTCACAGCAGGAGCCATGGTAAATACCCACCATTGCTGGCAATCAGTTATATTTGTTTCTTCATCAACAGAGGGGCACCGGTTGCTTTTGATGTTTGCATTTTCTCTCGTAGGATTTTCTTTTGATAGTCTTTCTTAAGAAGATCAATAGACGGAGGTGAAATTCACATAAAATTAACCAAAGCAAATGTCTTTACTTTTAAATTTGATTTTTATCTGGATTAGCTTAGCTATTTGATATTGTCTGAGGGGGGAATAGACTAGAATGTATCTCTATGTTGTGTTTTTTTTTTTTTCTCCCAAGAAAGTTCTTTCATCCTTGCCCAGTGACTCTCCACTCTCGGAAGAGCCTGCTCTGCTCGTGTGATCTGTGTAGACCCCTTACCCTGCCAGGCTGTCTTCCGGGCACGGTGGGCTTTGGTATAGCTGGTTCACATGGTGCTCCGCCACCTGGTGAAGAAAAATCTGTTTGGCATCCAGAAAGGTTTTTTTTTTTTTTTTTTTTTTTTGTAGCTTTCATTCACAGCTCCTTTGCTTTTCAATCTGTGAAAAGAAATTTCTTATCGAATCAAACCCCATGAATTCAATTCAGACCTTGCATTATTGATCTTTCAGACCAACTCATTCCATCATGCCACTGAACTGCTGGCTAAGTTCAGTGTCAATACACGATCTTTTGGGACATCCGAGGGTCATTTTCTTTGTGTTTAGCCAGGAAGGTGCCCTGACTTCCATCTTTCCACACACCCTGAGTTAATGATTTGAATCCACGTTTGATTGAATCGATCCGCTACCCTGTTACTCTGTGGCTCCAGGCAGAGCATTCTGTAGGACTGAGATGACATGTTTAGTAACACGAGTAACGTAATAAAGTGAAATTTTAACTTACCTTCTTGCCTGCCTATTCAGTCACCACTATCAGTTAATTATTCTGAACCTCCAGTATCGCAGTTTTCACTTGATGTATGCCGTTTTGAGGCCAGTAACTCTGGATATTTGAAGCAAGTCTCCTTGGTGTGGTACCCAGGACTACATTTAGTAGCTATTTCCTCTCCATTTATACTTCTAAGTACTACTCTCCTGGGGTCATGCTTATGGAGGGCAAGGGTATTGTATTTGCTTTAACCATCTTCCTGTCTGCAGACATGGTTATAATGTGTGTGGACTGTGGGATCAGTCAGCTTTGCATTTGCAGTGGGGTGAACTTGTCCCTTGTTTGCCTTCAGCTAATCTCAGGAAAGTTGTATAGGCTGCCCTTTAGGACCTTGTTTTATTTTGTTTTGTTTTGTTTGTTTCCTCCTCACAAATGTCCCTAAATCCTGTTTGGATGGCTGGGATGTTGAAGCACAACCATCTTGCATTTAAGCTTCAAGCTTCTATCTGGCTGAGAAGTTTAGCTTGCACAGGGGCATAATTTCAATTCATTACCACCCACTCAGGATCATTCCATGCTTTCTTGGGAGATTAGGGAGAATTTTCAGAGGTCTATACTCTAGCCATTTCTCTAGATAATCAAGACTCTGTCCCAGGGTGTAACAGGCCTATGGGAAATAGCTTACTTTGACTGGATTTTCTTGAGTTTTTATAAGCTTGCAAATTGTATGTTGATGCTCTAAAGAGAAAATGCATGTGAGGGGTAATGCGCCTGCATTGTAATTCAAAAGATGATTTTTTTTTTGCAAATTAAAATATATGGACACCATTCAGAGAAGCTGTCTGTTACCATTGGAGATACAATTAGGGTAATAATTTTCAATGTCATTGTCACATGGAAAAAGGAAGCTTCAGCATACTATTGGAGATTTTTTTTCCTTCTGAATGCCATGCTATTTTCAAATTTAGAAGTGTAGCGGGCTAAAAGTTTTCCTTCATTTTTTAAAATTAGGCTCATGTTTAATTATTGATGCCGTTTGGCACAGTGTCCTCTCGAGTATAGGATCCCTTCGTATTTAAGCCTATTCAGCCACAAGCTAGACTTCAACTTCTAATTAGAGTTTTTACTTCTGTGAATTAATTAGTTATGAATAAAATACAGGAGATTAATAACTGTACCTTGGCCTCAGACCAAAAGACTTTGTGGTTTAAAAGGACGCTCAAAACTCATTTGTGTCAAATCTTTTAGCAATCAGTTGTTAAGAAATTTTAGGCTGGGCATGATAGCACACACTATGGTGGCATTTTGTTTGTATTTTAGTAAATAAAGCTTTCCTGAGAGTCAGAAAAGTAAAACAGCCACACTGGCCAGCCTTACAGACCAGGTAGCAATGACACACATCTTTAATCCCAGTAGCCACACTAGTTTGTCATAGAAAACAGGCAATAGTGCTGCATACCTTTAAACCCAGGACTAGAGACGATTATAAAGCAGGGGCAGAGGGGTGGACAGGATGGGACAGCTCTCAGGCTCAGTCCCGTCTGGGATTCCTGCAGGCCGCATCACCATTTCAGACTGAGGTCCAGGTAAGAGCCAGCGGCTGACTGGTTTGCTTTTCAAATCTTTTTGAACCCCAATCTGTCCCTGAGTTTATTAATCGTGCTTCAGCCTACTTTTAGTTCAGCACTAAGGAAACAGAGGCTGAAGGATCAGGAGTTCAAGGCCAGCCTAGGTTGCACAGGTCGATCTTGTAAAAACAAGGCTGGTGAGATGGTTCTGTGGGTAAAAATGCTTGCATGTAAACCTGGCAATCAGTTTGATCTGTGGACCCACAATGTAAGAAGAAACTCAGCTTCTGAAAGTTTCCCTCTGAGTTGTGTGCCTGGCAGACAGGTGTAGGCAGAGTTTCTCTGTGCCCTGCAGTCATCTGCAAATAGCCATTCAGAGTCAATATTAATTATAAATGCTCAGCCAATAGCTCAAGCTTATTACTAGCTAACTCTTATATTTTAAATTGACCCACTTATATTAATCTACATTCTGCCATGTTATGTTACTTCTCTTTCATCTTTCTTTCTTTTCTTTTTTCTTTCTTTTTTTCTTTTTGGTTTTTCAAGACAGGGTTTCTCTGTAGCTTTGGGATGTGTCCTGGAACTAGCTCTGTAGACCAGACTGGCGTCTCTTTCATCTTGGTCTCCTATTTCCTCTCTGTGTCTGCCTGGCTACTCCTCTATTTCCGGCCTCCTTCATCTCAGCATTCTCTTAGACCAGAAAATCCCACCTAGACCTCTGCCAATCAGCTTTTTATTAACAATGAGAGCAATCCATATTTACAGTGTACAAAGATGGTTGTTTCATAGCTGACACATGCGCCCAACACACACTCCTGCTGCTGCTGCTGCTGTTGCTACAACTAGTACTAATTTTAAGTAATAAATAAATGAATTGTGTAAGGTAAATCCCACTTCAGTTTTATTTACCAGTGTGCTGTTGATTTGTTTTCTGAATATTTTTGGTGTTGTGCTTCCTGTATATTGGTTACATTGTTTAATATTTGGAAGTTACAATATTTTGTACCCATATGCTGTGTCAGTTAAAGCTAAGCATTGGTTCTAAATCACCAAAATATAATAGCTATTAAAAAATAAACTTTACCAAATATGTTTCCTTTGTACTCAAACTTTTTATATGATTTGTTTAGGCATAATATTTAATAAGTTTTGCTGTCCTAACACAATTTAGACTTTTTAAAGTAGTGCCTTTTTAAAGAAGAGAATTAAATTGGCCGTGAGCACTTCTTGATGTGATTAAACTATTCAGTCTTTTAAAACAGATTGATTGATTTTTGTTGACACTCAGCAAATTATCCATTATATTAAATATAATTGCCTAGTGATCACAGTAACTATATGGTCATAAATTACTTCCTCAAGGTCTTAGCGGTACATTAAAAATTTGCTGTCTATAAGATTAAATAAATCTTTTTTTAATAAAGAAAATGATTTCTTAAGGCATTAGAATTGTTTGGCATTTACGCAGTTTAAAATTTATTATTTGAGAACTCCACTTGTCAGCTTGGTCAGTCTTGAAATGCTACCTTACATAGGATGAAGTAGACTATTTCGTAAGTCAGAGCGTCCTGTCGCAGCCTCATCCATCAGAACATGGAAGAACTCCAGTTTGCTTTACTAACTGTTGCATGCCTGTTTGGGAAAGGTGCTAGCGTACCTGGTGAAACATCAGCGGTCAATAGACTCCTCATTGTTTCTCCTTTGTCTGTGGGAAGTTGATCTGCAATTTCATTGATCTCATACACGAAGTATATCAAAATTATAAAAAAATCACAGCTTTGTTCGCCCTACTGAGTGTAGACGTGAAGATAGGTGGACTTTACAGGAGGGAAGAAGTCTTCATAATGGTCTCTTAAGATCTCTCTAGCCCTGAGTGTGGTTTTGTGAATACAGTGTTTGTATTATAATTAAATCAGAAATTAGGTCACATTCTAAAATTATATGGGTGGTGATTCAACATTAGGTCACCCAAGAAGAGAATTCCGTCTTTAAACTTGGAATATGTCACCACAGGTATCATCGTGGTCATGCCTTGATCCAGAACTTTTTAACAGAGCTCTAGGGAATTCATAGGTCCGCCTGTCTCTGTCTTCTGTTCTCTCTTTCTGTCCCCCTCTCTTCCTCCCTCCCTCCCTCCCTTTCTACCCTCCCTTCTTTTCTTCCCTCCCTTTCTTTCTCTTTGTCCCTAGTCCTCTCCCCTTCCCTTTTGCCTCCCTATTTTCCTTCATTCAGAATAAGTGTTACATATATGATGTTTCTTTTATCATTGGCATATTTTAGACTCCTCTGCTTATATTGAGCCTGGCTTATTCGGTCTGGCTTGTGAATTTAAGAAGCTCATTCACTGTGATGGCCATGATTGCTCTCTGGAAAATGTCACTACCAAATGCCAGTTTGTTTAAATCATTTTAAAGTACCTACTTGTGCTACTAAACCCTTCATTTGGGTTTTATTGTCTGATACGTTTTTTTCCAAAATGGGTTCTTTTAATTCTGGTGCTGAGGTGAATCAATCTGTGTGTATATGTGGTGCGTTAGCTCCTGTCCCTGTTGTATTCAAGGCGCCATCTGCTTAGTTCCTAGGCTCACATGCCATCCATTGTGTGTGTGTGTGTGTTTTAAAAAGCATTTTGACAAAGCATAGTTCCAAAATGATGGTTCAAGATGAACTATACCCTTTAAAATGCATTCTTTGAAAGAAGTTACATTCCCATTCCTAACTCGGTAAATGAATGTGGTAACTGAGCAAGCAGTAGTGTCTAAAACAGCACTGGTTTTCTTGGTCCTTTCTTCTCTCTGCAGATCATTTTTCTGTAGTTTATGAAAATCTGCCTTCCCTTAGGTTTGATGGGCTGCAGCCAAGACAGCTCTGGGCGTTCACCTGTTCGAGATAGTCTACTTGTCTTCCATTTAGTAATTTAGCCTTGTGTTGACATTTCCAGAAGAATAAGAAAGAAATCAGGGATTTCTGGAGAGTAATAAGGCACTATAGAGGTCTAAAGAAGTGAATGGGAGGAAAGAAAGGAAAGAGAATGAAAGGATTCAAAGGAGGTGGAAGGAGGGGGCTCGATGGTTGGGGTTTGGTTCTTTTTTTCCATAGTGTACCTAACTTGCAGTATGAGGTGATGCTTCTATAGTGAGGCTGGAGTTGATTCAGCATCTGGATAGAAGATGGGCTCTAAGAACATTCCAATGTTAAGTTAACTTCTCTGTTTCTATCTGTAGAGACAGTAATAGAACTATCATTTTTTAAGATTGTGGTGAGAATTAAATGGACTATTGTCTTAAAAATGTTTACCAGGGGCTGGAGAGATAGATGGCTTAGTTGTGCTGTTCTTGAATAGAAGGTCAGTTTGGTTCCCAGTGCCCTTGTCCAACAACCAGAGCTGCCTTTACCTCCAGCTCCAGGAATCTGATGCCCTCTTCTGGCCTCTGTGAACACAGTATCATTAGCATATACCACAATGAGACACACACAGATACACATAAGAAAAAAATGAAATTTAAAAATGCTTAGAAAGGTGTGTTTAGTTGTAATATTCACATTTTATTTCGACTTATTAAAAATATCAATATGAGTGAGTCTTATTGCTAATGTAAATGGTCCATTCATGTATAAAACCATTCATGGCTCTTCAAAAAAGCCATGCACTTTTCTGAGCCTATTTTCATGCCTAGAGTGCCTTTCTTTTGGCTTCTTTTTTCTTTTTTTAAGATTTATGTATTATGTATACAGTGTTCTGCCTACATGTTTTCTTGCATGCCAAAAAAGGCATCATTATACACCAGATATCATTATAGATGTTTGTGAACCACCATCTGGGTACTGGGAATTGAACTCAGGGCCTCTGGGAGAGCATCCAAGCTCTTAAAATCTGAGCCATCTCTCTAAGCCTCTTCTAGCGTCTTCTTTTCATCCTTTAGAGCATTGCTCGAATGTTATATCTTCATGGTGACTTCTTGAATAACAACTCTAAGGAGATTGAACTCATTTTCTAAATTGGGCTTTTGTAGTACTTAGTGTTTTCAAACTAGCACTTAACCAAATATAATGAGTTCCTACTTATTGTACGTGTGTAATATGATGTCGTACATAATGTGATGACATAAAGTTCTTACCTTTGTACGTTCCCTCCTTGGTGGCTGATGGTGAGTTTTCCCCTAATTTTAGTAATGTTTGTATAGTCTCTCTGTGTGAAAGAGTTTTGTGAGTGACTTTTGATGGGACTATTCTCATAGCATTCACAAATCACATTCTCCAAATATTTTAGTTACCCCAGTGCCTTCACTTAAAATGGCTGTCTTTTTCAAGTATAACAAGTATTGTTTTGTTTCCTGGAAAATGTCCAAAGGAGCAGGCAAGCTGCTACATTTAGTTTGTGGGAAAGATGTTGACATCCCTTTTTCTCTTCTCTGTTGTCTCTCATCCTTCATTTTAGTATTCTCTCTGTTCCTATCTTCTTACTTCTTCTACCCTTTCGCCCCTCTCCTTGGCCTCATTTTTTGGGAGTTATATTTATTTAAAGCTTTTACCCACTTTTGGTCATTTCTACAATGATGTCTTTTCTCTTAGTGTAAATAGATTTTTGTCATGTTCATTAGTTACCATATTCTCATGAAAGTTTCATTAACATCCAGTTGAATAATTTCTGTTTTTATTCATGTATGCATATAAAAATGGCTCCTATATCTGTCACGGAACCAGTGTTTTATGTTAGCAACAGAAGTGTCCTATAATATATATATATATACATACATACATACATATGTATATATATAAAATATAAAGTTTAAGAAGATAGTAGCCATGTGTAAATTTATTTCCGTGTAGTGGTTTTTTGATTGACTAATCATAGTTATTTTTTTCTCATCTCTTTGTGGACCTACTAGAAAGCATCTGTATTGTAAGTCTTCACTGCCTAATATCAGAGGAGAGATGAACATAATCACGTAGAGGTTTTTATTATAAGTGAAAGTATTAACTATCTTTCCTCAAAAAGGGAAAATTCATTTTTGGGAAACAGGACAAACTGACTGAAGTTTCCATCTCCTTTGGAAAGTGACCTGTGGTCCTCTTGGGCCTCGGCCTCCTGCAGGTGACAGCTGTCACATTCTGCATCACCTCTCCCTACACTGAGGTTAGCCTAGTTGACAGGAGAGGGCAGGGTTAGTGTAAAGTGAGGGCTGAGGCCTGAGGTCCAGAGTCACACACATCAAAGATGCTTCAGAGAAATGCAGTGAGCCCAGTCCCAGCCGCACAGGTGTATCCACAAAAGATAAGAAACAGTGTCCCGCGTGAATTCATTGTTATATTGCTGCTTTTAATTTACGGGCCAGTGCAGTGACTCTGTAGAGCAGAGAGGGCTAGACATCTGAGTTGGAATCTGGTTTGGCGTCTTTGCTAGCTTTCTGAATGAGTTGGGTTCTCTGGGGTCCATTTTTTTCATCTTGTCTGTAAAAGGAGAAAGGCTGAATCTGTGCAGTACTATTTCATTAACCCAATCTTAACGAAAGGAATGACGATCTTAGCAAAGCTTTAGCTCATCAATTTTTTTTTTCTAGATACAAAAGTATTTCTCCAACTCATCTTTGTAGAGCTTTAGAGTACTGTATTTGTGATTGACCATAGTGGTAAGAAGAAGTATACAAAGCTGGATTTTTGTGGTTCTTTTGTTTTACTTTGTTAATCTTTATTTACTTTTCTTTTATATGTGTGGGTGTTTTGCCTACATGTATGTTTGTGCATTGTTTACATGTATTACCCAAGGAGGTCTGAAGCAGACAGACATCAAATTCCTTTTGGAATTATGGGAAGTTGTGACCACCATGTTAGTGCTGGGAATTAAGCCCCAACCGGTCCTCTGAAGAGCAGCCAGCAATTTTAACTGCTGAGCTGTCTTTGTATTCCTATATAAAACTAATTTATAAATGATTTAAGTGATTCTAGTTGTGCTGTTCCATATTAGGTTGTGACAGATCCTCTTTAGCGGATGGGGAAAGTTGCTTCCAATTTTGTTATCACCCCCAGAATTAGTGAGGATGAAAGACCACCTCCTTTCAGTGGATCACTAAGTTAGCTGTTGAAAATCTGCTGATTTAAAAGTGTTCCAGAAGTTCCTTGCTCATGCTCTCTCTCCTTCTGTTCCTGATTTGGACCTTGGGATTGTAGTCCGGTGCCCCAATGTGGGACTCTGTCTCTGTCTCGTTTCATCGCCTGATGAAGGTTAATATCCAGGAGGATGACTATATGTTTGTCTTTGGGTTCACCTTCTTATTTAGCTTCTCTAGGATCACGAATTATAGGCTCGCCTTGAAACTGGGAGGAAGATAAACTACTTGTTTTCAGAAATATTTCCAGCCCAGTCTTTGCTTTGTCCATGTCTTTAGAAATTTCAAAATTTTTATCCCTGTTCTTTCTTTCTTTCCTTTTTAAAAGAAATATTCTTTATTATGGAATTTCTTCCTGTCACTCAGTAATAAGTTCCTACAGAGGGCTTGAGAACATTGTATTACGTTTGTTAAGACGTACAAAAGCAGAGAAACGAAAAATCCACAGGACTTTTAATAAACTCTGGTAGATGAAGTGAATATTGAGAGGCAGAACCAAACCCCTAGCAGTTTGCAGCTATTGTTTCTAGTTGGAAAAACTGGCAACCCAGTGAAGGTTTACTGTTGGATTTCTAGAGGTGGGAAGGACAGACAAGAAGGACCACAGAGGTAAGAGGAAGCTCATTGAGTGCATTGGGAATGAGAAGAAGATAGTGTGTGGCTGTTAAAATGACATACTGGGAAAATAACAGAAAGACAGAATTGGGTCAAAGCACTCAAGATTCTGAGATGTTGTCGAAGCATTGGAAGTTGGTTGTTTTGAGACCTTTGGGCATGATTAATGGTCTCGGAGTGCAGGAAGGCACCATTGTGCTTTAGGAAAGTTAAACTCAGCATAATGTTTAAGAAACAGTACAATAATGTATAGAAGGGATGAAGGAACCATGAGGGTGGTCTAAGTTACTTTTCTATTGTTGTGATAAGACACCATAACCAAGCAGATTCATTGAAGAGTTTGGGGGGGGGGGCACAGTTTCGGAGGTTGAGTCTGTGGCCATCATGGTGAGGAGCATGACTGCGGGCAGATGGATATGGTGCTGGCTCAATAATAGAGAACTTGCACCTGATCCACAAACAGTAAGCTCAGTAAGCTGAGAGGGGAGGCTGGGCATGGGCTTTTGAAACCTCAAAGCCTGCCCCAGTGACTCACTTCTCTAACAAGGCTACTCCTCCCGATCCTTCCCAAAGTTTCACTAACTGGGGACCAAGCATACAAATACAAGAGTCTGTGTGATCATCATCATTCAAATCACCACAAGGTTGTTTCTAATAGTCCCAGCAAAAGTCATTGAATGGCTAAATGGAAATGTTAGGAAAATAACACAGAGGATTAGGTTTTGGCATTCCGCTTTATTACACAACAGCCCTGAAGATCCTGCGAACAGGGCTGTATAAAGGAAAAGGAGGAACATATTGGAGATGTGGTGTGGGATTCCCCTCTGTATGCTGTGAATTTGTTTTATTACCATTAGTTAATAAAGAAACTGCTTTGATTTATGGCAGGGTAGAATGTAGCAAGGCAGGAAATCCAAGCAGAGACAGAGGAGGGAAAAAGGCAGAGTCAGAGAGACACTATGTAGCTGCTGAAGGGGAAAGACACCAGAACATTTCTGGTAAGCCACAGCCTAGTGGCAATACACAGATCAAAAGAAATGGGTTAATTTTAGACATAAGTGCTACATAGGAATGTACCTAAGGAGTTGGCCAAGCAATGTTGTAATTAATATAGTTTCTATGTGATTATTTGGTTCTGGGAGTCCTGGAAACAAAGGCATAACCTGGCATAACTCAGTCGGTAGAGCATCAGACTTTTAATCTGAGGGTTCAGGGTTCAAGTCCCTCTTCAGGAACCATTTTGTAAGTGGAGACTGTGCCTTTGTGTTCCAGACCCGAAGAATCCACCTTCTTTCCTCCATTATCTCTGCTTGGATTTCTTGTCTGCCCTTCCATAGGCCAAAGCAGCTTCTTTATTAACCAATGGCAATAAAACATATTCACAGCATACAGAGGGGAGAGATGAGTTCCAAAATTCTAGTTTGGAAGAGTAGAAAGTCAGTTGGAAGGATGTTCAGCAAAATGAGTAGCAAGAGGTCCTGGAGTAGACACAGTTGGCACCAGGGAAAAATAAATACTGCTTGTGAGTTAATCCTCATTCTGGCCTATATGGCAGCCCTACAGGAAAGCTGTCCTGCAGGTATATGAGGTAGTACCCAGAGTCCATGCTTCAGGGAGATTTGACACCAATGAACTCAGCCTCAAAGGTTGTGTTTGATGAGGCATTGGGTATGGATATTTTTTTTACAGAGAAGTCAAGTGTCCTGAATACAAACAGGGAGGGGGTATTGGAGTTGGTAGTTTCCTTTTAGGGAAGTATAAGCACTAGATGGAAAACACAGCTTCTGAAACATCAGCTTCCACATCATTGCTAAATATAAACGAAGGTCATGTAATGATTCCTAGGATTGACTGCTTGGATTGGAGCTAAAGATCCTAATGCAGTGTTAGGATGTGGATCCAGGTAGAGTTCATAACACAGGCTGGAGCACATGAGCACAGCACAGAGTGTCCAGTATAGAACAGCCCAGTCAGCTTCTTGTGTGCTAGGCCCACAGTGAAGTAATGCAAAGTAGATGTATTGGAAAAAATTATCTTTCACATCCATCGCATCTTTCAGACATCCCTGTGGGTCACTTGGCATCTGAAAAGCTGTCTAATTAGACTACTTTGAGTCAGATTTTATGCTATAAACTTTCCATAGAGATATTTGATAGATGCTCTGTGTGGTGTTTGTTTGTGCATTTGATACACAGGCCTTATTGACTGAGTGATCAGAACTGAAACTTGAACTTTGCTAAGAGGCATTTGCTTGCTTTTGGCTTATCACTGATACTGATCTACAATCACTGCAGTGGAATTTACCCAGATTTCTCAGAGGGGAATACTGAGAAGCTGTGGGGCTCAGAGTGATAGATTAGTGTGTTTGTGATCAAAAGCCACCCAAACTTCTGAGGGAATGTAATAATAATAATAATAATTAATAATAATAATTAATAATAATAATAATAATAATAATAATAAATCACCCAAATCCACTTGCTCTGGAGAGTTCCCTCCTGTCCTTCAGTCCACTGCTCCTTGCCAGAACCAGCTCCCATTGTGTGGAACACACCTATATGCACATCTTGTCTAAGGTTGCTTTTGCTTTCTCTCAGTCATTTGAATATAATATCTTCCACCTTCTCTATAGGATAAGTGTATTCATACTTGTATTGTAAGTGTATTGAGTAATATGGTTGATGGCTAATTACTTTGAAGATGCTAAACAAAATTGGACTTTTTTTTAAAAAAATAAAGTCAAGTTGTAAAAGTGCAAAGGGATTGTTAGGTTCCATTTCTGGCTGAAAAATATTATGTTGATCCTAGACTAAGCAATCATTTCTTTTCAGACAATGTTTTATAACTATATCCCAAGAAACACAAGCCCAATTATAACCAGTCAGCCATGTTTAGTGCCTTGCATTTTCAAAGAAAAGCAAGTTCTTAATTAAAAGATATGCTAAGAAGTACTGAATGCTTGTTTAAAGAATTTAATAAAAACTCAGATTTACCTAACTAACCTGCCAGTTTTTCTCACCCTTTCACTGTTCTTACCATGGGGCCACAAATCATCTCAGCAAATACCTAAAATCCCCTTAACATGGGGTCAGTAATTCGAGGGTTTTGCCTTGTGGATCTTTCAATAGCACCTGCAGAATATAGGCTTTCATTATCATGTCTATTTTAAAAACTGGGTTAGATGCATAAAATATGGAATTTTTACCATTTTAAGTGCATGCTTCCATGGCATTAAGTGTATTAACTGTGTTATGCAACTGCCATCAGTACCTGTCTCTAGAACTTTCTTAACACCCACAGCAGAAAACAATTTAAACAGTAAGTCCCTGGGACCACCAATCTATACCCCATGGCTATCACTGTGACATTAGTAAACCCATCACATAAAGGAAAACACAGAATATTTGTCTTTTGAGGCTGGTTGATTTAGTTTTCACCACAGTGTCCTTAAAATTTATCTAGGTTGTGTCAGAATTTCCTGTTTGCTGTGGGGATATTGTTCTGTTCTGCATACGACAGATTTTGCTTATCTGTTCATCTGTTGGTGGATGTTGGATTGTTTTCTCCCCTCCTGGCTGTTTTGACAGTATTGCTGTGAATGTTGGTTAACACGTATTTCTAGAATCACTACTTTCTGTCTTTGGTTATGTAAACAAGGCTTTTAACCTGATTTTATTCGTCTTTTATATCTTGTCTCAGTGTACACTTCTTTTAAAATCTAAACTCTTGTAGTATTCTTTCATGCTTTTAGCCCTGAAAGGACCATGACAGCCTTCTTCCCCTCTCTAAAGATTTGACACTAGGACTCTATGTCTATTAAGTCCTGTTTCTGTCACTGAGCCACATTGCTCAGGCTCTTTGACATGGGTGACCTCCAGCTGCTTCAAACATCAACTTGAAATGATTTGTTCCTATGCCAGAAGCTTTCCTCGAAGCTCGGCTCTTTGGAAGTTCTGTGCATCATGCGTCTGAACAGCTTCAACTTTTCATGCTTCTTCCCTTTTTTCAACATTTGTAGCTCTCCCCCACCTTTTTTGGAACTCTTTCCATCAACAGACACGCTTTGGGTAAAGCTTCTTCATTCTGCATTGCTCACTGAACTGGACTACTGATTTACCCCTTATCTAAAGTGATTTGTCCCCAGACCATGGTCATGTATTGTTGATTTCAGTGGGCATGTCACGATTATGACTTCTTACTATATAATGAATCTCAACTTTCACTCAAGATTCTTGGAGTCTGTGGGTTATAGATCACGGGATGTACAGTTCTTGTCTTTTTTGGGATGTACTGTGTGCAGTAGAGGAGCATGGTCTGCCCTGGATTGTGGTGTGGGGGTGGGGA
This sequence comes from Microtus ochrogaster, assembly GCF_000317375.1. Classification (NCBI taxonomy): domain Eukaryota; kingdom Metazoa; phylum Chordata; class Mammalia; order Rodentia; family Cricetidae; genus Microtus; species Microtus ochrogaster. Next base: position 14,078,787 of record NC_022030.1, read on the forward strand.
ACACCTGAAGCTAAGGGTTGGATTAGCTAACCAGGGCCTTAAACCTGATTGGACTCCTTCCTTTTAAAATAGCACGAACCTTTAGGCTATGGAAACAAGGTTCTACACGTGTTAAATTGACTCAGGATTTCCATGTGTATGGAAAATTGGATAATGCATTGGTAACTCTCTTCATATGTACATACAACACACACACACACACACACACACACGCGAGAGAGAGAGAGAGAGAGAGAGAGAGAGAGAGAGAGAGAGAACATGAGCAAAAGCAGGCAGCAATTACTACTGTCTTTGAAGATCTTGCTCTTTGGCCATGAGACACAAGGCTTTTCATGGCTTCCCTTCAGTTTTAATAGAAATCCATAAGCAAAGCCTTCATATGTTTCCCTATTTATTTGCTCTCATTTTTCAAAAGATAGTTTGTATGTTTTGTTTCAAGGTTGTATAATAAAAACCTTTTCCAATTGTTGACAGGAGTTGGATTTTTGAATGATAGCCATCAATACTATTTTGTCTTCTTAAAGGAACATATGATATTACGTTTTTGTGTGTGTGCGTGTGCGCATGTGTGCATCTGTGTATGTGTTCTGAGCCCAGGCATATAGGGATTAAGTGCATGTATGTGCACATGTGCGTAGAAGCTAGAGATTGATATTGGGTGTCTTTTTTGATTGCTTCTACTTATGATGTCAAGGCTGAGTCTCTTACGAACCCAGAGTTCTGCAATTTGTCTCTTTTAGGCAGTCAGCTTTCGTTGGCGATCTGCCTCCACCTTTTGAGCACTGAGACTGTAGGCAGACTGGCTTGCTTGCATGGCATTGATGTGGGTGTTAGGGATATGAACTCCAGACCTCATGCAAGAGTTTTACCTGCATAAACGTGCTATTTTAAAAGTAAGGAGTCCAATCAGGTTTGAGGCCCAACCCTTAGCTTCAGGTGTTCCCCACCCCCGCACCACAATCCAGGGCAGACCATGCTTCTCTACAGCACACAGGACATCTCAAAAAGACATATTCTCTAGTCTGGACATTTTAAAAATATATATATACAGGTTTTCTCTTTGTATCGCACATTCCACACTGTTCTTAAATGTAGTGATCCTTCTTCCTTGGTCTCCCACATGCTTAGGTGATAGCTATGGTAGTTATGCATTGCTTTTTATTTTAAAAGACAGAATACAGGCAATAGGGTACATGAAACATGGGCACTCTAAAGAATCATAGTAAAGCCCTCCCCGAGGAGAATTCTGGTTCTGGAAGCTGTATGTGCCTCCTCCACAGAATCGCTCCCTGCTCTTAAACATAGCCACATAGTGAGTCATGCAGTGTCTACACTGTCTCCATCAGGAGAGCAGAGTTCTGCATCTTAAGTGCTCTTGCCAAAGGGTGTTTAAGCTTAGAGGCTAATTTTTGTGTCTGATGAGTTCTCCATGGTGTTTTTGAACCCAGGGCAGATGCGCCTGGGCAATTACTGTGCTCCTCATCTGGGCTGCAACTCTGCTTCTGCATTAGCCGTGGCATGATTTAGAGGCTGCCAAGATCACTCTGCCCGAAAGAACACTCTAAATGTAATGCCCTCTTGTCACTTGGGGTACACCTGCTAGTGCAGACGGTGCAATTGGAAAACAGGAGACAGGTTTTGAAATTTCAGAGCAAAGTGGCACTCTGATTGCCAGTCATGAAGGTGATGTCTTATGGGAAGAATTAACATGCATAGACTAGGCTGGGGGAGGGGTGGAGGGAGGGGGGAAGAGAGGGAAGAGGAATGAATGGCGGGTTATAGATATATTGAGAGAGAGAGACAGACAGAGAGACAGAGAGCGAGAGAGACAGAGAGAGGCAGACAGACAAATATTGAGCTTGCTAATTGCTAATTTTCAGAGTGCCTGGTAGCAAACCTGTTAAGAGAGTGAGAGAGAGAGAGAGAGAGAGAGAGAGAGAGAGAGAGAGAGAGATTGAGTTTGCTAATTCCTGATTATCAGAGTGCCTGGTAGCAAACCTTTACTGATGGGGACTCTTGGATCAGGAAAGAGCCCCTCATCTGCTGTGTCTTTCACGTTTTAGAGCAGAGAGGGAGGCGGGCGAGAAACTCCACTTGAGAACTGGTTCAGTATCGTTCCTATTCATCATCTACACCAAACTGGCATTCGTGGGGACGAAACCTCGGGGGTGGGGGTGGGGGGAAGGTTTCGTGAAAGAGTGGAGCAGCAGGATGAATGGCTGTCAGTGTCCACGCGGGAAAATCAGGGTAATGAAGAAAACTGGGGATGGTGAGGAGCGGAGCATGAGGGGTCTGCTTGTTCTCATTCCGGGGAGTGTAGGGTTGTCACTTTCGTTTTTGTTCTTTCTCTCCGGATCCTGTTTTTTTTGTTTGCTGTGGATCATCTCTCTTAATTTGCTTTTGGTCACTTTTTTTTTTTATTGTCATTTGTGAGAGCTTTCAGGCCCTGTCTACCTTTTCTTGTTGTTTAAGATGAGGTCTTTTTGTTGGTTTGTTTGAAATGATGATCTAAGCCTTATGGTATTAGCGTTTTGAGAGGAAAGAGACTGTGGGGTGAGTGGGAGAACCAGAGGGTGCCTCATCTGAGCTGCACAGATGCTAGCCTTGGCTGAGTACCTTAAGAAACTGAAGAGCCGCTGGCAAAAGCTGAGATGCCATCCTAAGAGGCCAGGGAGGTTCATTAATACAGCCTCTCCCTCCGTCTCTCAGTTCCCTAAGGACTGCCGGCTTTCAGAGCATCCAGAGCTAAAAGCAAACCTGTCACGAAAAAAGCTTAGTTTCCACTCAGTTTCATCCTTCACAAAAACAAGCCAACTCTCGCTGCTTGGAACCATGAGAAAATGAATGAATTCTCTTGTTTACACGTGGTGCATTGGTTGTACATAGTCTGTGTTCTGTGCCATAGTTGTTGAACAAACATTTCTGAGTTTAGGGTGTAGCTCAGTGATGGAAGGCATGCCTAGCACACACAAGGCTATGGATTTAGGCCCCCGTGCCACAACACAAAAATCCCCAAGCCAACAAATAAACCCCTTTTTAAGTATAAGGAAGTGCAGGATAGCTCCCAGAGCCATTTGTTTGTGAAGAGAGTGGTGAATCTAAGAGGGATAGCTCCCCTTCCCCATAGAGCTTCTGGAAAGCAATAGAATGTCCCGGCATTTGATGATGTAGGTCCTTCTCTTAACTAATTTATCCCCAGAAATTCCAGAAATGCAAGGTGTGAAGTTGTGCCAAGCTTGACTCCTGTCTTCTGAGATCTTTAAATGATCCTTTTCACCGTAGCATGGGACAGTTTTGTGAATTATTCTGCTTGGCATTCAACACCCTTCTCTGCCACTCAACAGTCTTGTGTGTCCTCCCACATGGTGTTAACAAAGGGCAGAGCCTGGCTGCTTTCACCAAGGCTTGAGGTTCTGTGAAGGATGCACTTCATTTTCTCTTCCAAAATCTTCACATAGCACTTTCTTTTCGTTAGAAATATTCAGTGTGTGTGTGTGTGTCTGTGTGTGTGTGTCTGTATGTGTGTGTCTGTGTGTATGTGTCTGTGTGTGTGTGTCTCTCTCTCTGTGTGTGTCTTCTCATGGCCCTGCCACAGTGTGCATGTGGATTTTGGAAGAAAGCTTTTAGGAGCTGATTCTCTCCATTCACCTCGTTTCTGAGGCCCTCTCTCTTGTTGTTTCTCCTGTGCTGTGTACTCCAGGCTAGCAGGCCTTCCAGCAGCTCTCCTGTCTTTTCTTCCCATCTTGTTACAGGATCACTGAAATTAGAGATGAGGTTGCCGTGTGCAACTTTTTCAGTTGGTTCCTGAGTTTGAACTCTGGTCCTCAGGCTTTTGTGGCAAGCACGTTACCTGCTGAAACATATGGATGTCTCTAGCAAGCATTTTTTAAGCTAGCAATATATAAATTACTGTTGTGCCAATGTTTCATTTTCTATTTCTGAAATTTTAACAAAATATATTTGTAATGTGTATGTTTTATTCTTTTACATATTCTGTGAAATAGTGAAATTCTTAAGGAGTAAAGAAAGTTGACACTTCTCTCTCTCTTTCTCTACACACACACACACATACACACACACACACACACACACACACACACACACACACACACACACCAGGATCTCTCTCTTTCTGAGATACATATATGAGAGAGAGAAAGAGAGAGAGGAGAGAGAGAATCTTGTTGCTTCTGTATTTTGTCCACAAAATACTTTTCTTGGCAGTGTGGCACTGCTTTGTCATGGTGTGTTGTTGTGGGGAACTTAAACATGCATACTTTCTTTCAGATAGTCACTGGAATTGCTATCCAGAGGGAAAGAGGTGTGCCCACTCTTTAACAAGCGGCACCGCATCAATATTCTTTGAGTTCTCTTTGATGAATTGCCTGGATATTTTTGGTGATCTGTTAGAATAGTTTTCATTCTTTTTTTCTCTTCCTTAACCTAAGGTGTGATGAATTCTTTTAAGCTAGTTTCATTAAACCTCAGGAAACAGAAAATACCTGAAAGCTCTTCTCCACTGCTTGCCATGAACCATCTAATCTAATCAGTGTTTGCATGTGTTCCCGTTTCAATCTTTGTTAGTGTCATGTTTGTTTCAGAGCTGGGGAGGTCTTGGATTCGATGCGTGTGTAGAAGCATTCTATTTGTCAGAGATATCCAGTTGCATAGCTGGCCAGAGCAGAGTACCCAGACAATCAGAACATGTCACCTACGGGGACTCCCATTGTCCTGCCCTCTTTCGGCACCTTGAGAATGTCCCACAGAATTGCAGCATCCGTGAACTGTAGAGTGGACACATTCAGGCATGGGGTTTGGGGTTTGTGGTGATGGGTTTTTGTTGTTTTGTTATTTTTGTATAACAACTGGGAACTCAGGAGTTTAGTATGGTAAATAAATAGGCTTGAGAACTTTGGTCTCTTTCAGCTTAATCCCAAAACTTAGGCCACTCAGTAATATTGTGGACTAAGGAAGTTGCCTAGAGGAATCCTGTCCTTAGTTGAGCCCCTTCAGTTGGGATGGAAGGCTGCCACTTTGTGTCTACCCATTAATTGGAGCTGGTGATCATTCCTGGTAGAGTTATTGTGTGAGTGACAATTGAAGACTTTCCCTCTCTCCTTCCTTCTTTCCCTTCCTCCCTCCCTTCCTCCCTCCCTTCCTCCTTCCCTTCCTCCCTCCCTTCCTCCCTCCCTCCTTCTAGGTTCATACTCATTATGTAACTTAGCTGGTCTTAAATTCTGCTTCACCCTCTCTGAGTGTTGGAACTACAGCTGTAAGCCACTATGCCAATCCCCTACAGAGGCATAACTGGGATAGTTTAGAGCCCCTGACAATCTTAACTCAGAAGCTGTATCTATGGAAAAGATAATAGAAAGGAGAATCATAAAACACAAAAACAGTGGAAGTCTTGTTTTTAATTAAAAAATATATTTCATATAGGTTACACATATAAATTGTGTCGTTACAAAGCACCATCAGCCTTCCATACCCACGGCTTCTGTATCAGTGGATATAATTAACCAGAGATGAGAAACAATTAGACAAACAAACACCAGACAAAACCAATCAACCAGGCAGCGAGAACAACAGCAACAATAACCCTAATTGCATTATTCTGTAAACAGTACATGCGTCAGCTATTTCCATAGCATTTACATTGTGTTCAGTATCATGAGCAAGCTACAGATGACTTAAGCAGAATTGTGGGAGAGGATGAGCACAGATGATATGCAAGCATGACATCATTTTATGTAAAAGGCCTGAGCCACTTTGGAGTGTGGAAGATCGATCTTCCACACCTGGAAGAATGGTGTAGACCCTACCTTCTTCCCCAAAGGCCATGAGGTGAACATGGTGTAGACCCTACCTTCTTCCCCAAAGATGATCATGCACTCTCAAAGCTGTGTGTTGTCACCACAGTCTATTCTAGAACCTAATCTCTACTCCCCACCCCAAAGAAATACCTCCCAACCTCTGTCTGCCCCCAGCGTTAATATCCACCATACCCCACCCCCCAGGATTAATAGCCTGAAAATCTCCCTGCTGTTTCTCTTGTTTTTACCATTCTGGCTGTTTCAAATGAATGGAATCACTTTTTTTGTTTGTTTGTTTGTTTTTCTTTTATTTTAATCTTTTTTGATTAACTTTTTTAATTGAACATTATGCTTTCAACGTCTACCCATTTTGTAATTTGAGTTGCTGTTTTCTTTACCAATAAATGATATTTTATATTGCATCTAGGTCTCATTTTATTTGTCTCTGTTAGTTGACGGTTGTTTGGGTCATTTCTGCTTATTTGGTTATTATTAGTAGTCTTCCTGAGAACATTTGTGTCTGAGTTTTGTATGGGTGGAGTTTTCATTTCTTCTAAATATTTCATCTAGTCTAGAATTACTAGATTCAAAGATGTCTCTTATTTGCTCTTCTTTTTAATTCATTCTCTCCAAAGCTCTCTGTCTCCTTCTGTTTCTCTGTGGTCTCGTGAAATACCACACCTGGAATTCTAATGTGGCCTATCTTTAAGCTTGAGGTAGACTGGTAGGATTTTTACATTGTAGCTCTTTTGTGCCAGATTTGTTAAAATCCCATTTCCTATGTTTGTCATAATTTCATGTTCAGAATCTAATATAGCTTTTTGGTTCTGAGATGGTACAGTCTTTCGTATAGTATTATTTATGGAATAATGCTATTGGGAGTTATTTTTGTTGTTGTTGGCTAGTTGATTGGTCTTGTTTTGTGTGTGGTTTTCTAATTATTTCTCATCTCTGGTTGATGAGACTATTCACTGATACAGAAGCTGTGCATACAGAACAATGGCTGTGGTTTCAAATGGCCCACTTTAAATGGTAACCTATAGGAAATTCCTCCATATCTTTTTAAAATTGTGTTTCTAAAGTATAGAATAAGTCATGCGTTAACTTAGAGTTTTACCCTTTTAAAAATAATGAAAGTTTCCTGAAAGAAAAATCTGACTGTCATAGCCTAGGAATGCTGTAATAGGAGATTTCTCTTGCCTTGTGAGTCTTCATATTCCTGGTTCCCTCATCCCTGAGCAGCTACTAGTTCCTATGTGTGCCCCCAATGTTAATACATTGGAAGTATATGTGTTATAAGTGTTATTTATACTGATATTTTGTACATTGCATATTCTTCCAGCATTTTACCTTTTCCCTCCACTTGTAATTGACGTTAAATAATGGTTTAACTAATTTCTGCTCTTTCTGTTTGCTTTTGCAGCTAGGGGCCTCTGGGCCCATTTAAAACTGCCAGCTCCCAAAGCTCATTGCAGTCACCTTGACTTTCTGGTTGAATTTTTTTCCCTCTCCTTTTCTTAACTTTTCTTTTTTCTTTTTTTTTTTTTT
>NC_022030.1:14087082-14098857 GCF_000317375.1 Microtus ochrogaster
TACATCCCATGTTCATCTTTTTGGGTCTGGGTTACCTCACTCAGGATAGTATTTTCTATTTCCATCCATTTGCATGCAAAATTTGAGAAGTCATTAACTTTTCTTTTTTAAATACTTGGAAGTGTCTTTTCTTTATGTGAACTTGGTTTAAACATTTTCAGTGAGTAGGAGGACTGAGTAAGTGAACCGAAGAGGCGTGTTTGACCTTATGTAGTGGGGAGTGTTCTGTACTTGTGTCTTTCTATTGTCCACGACATCAGAAAGCAGAGTAATACTTAAGAAATCACCTTTTCAATGTGTACTTAGTACCCAAAGACTCCAAAGGGTAAATGTAGCTTATAAACTTGCAAAAGCTTTTTCATCAGAGGACATTATTAAAAAAAGAATGATTTTCTACTTGGAAGAGTTTAGATATTTTTATATCAGGGAAATTGTATTTGCAGGTAGTTCCTGGGCAACATCCTTGGGATAAGCTCTTGTGCCTCTGCAGTCCTTGTTTATGCAATCACACTGGGCTTTTCTTTGGTGCCATATGAAAATATTATAATCGAAAATAAAAGACCCCCATTCTTCTGAACTGCAGTGCTTTGAATGTGGTAAATATTGATTTTATGACTCTAGCAGCTACTGAGAACCTAGATGCTTTCTTACGTGTGGATTCCCAGATTTCACGAGGATTTTTGGTCAACAGAAAAGAAACCTCTTCGTTTTGGCCTGCCTTACCTTGCATGTGGACAATAGGAGCACAACGTCCCTTTTCTTTTCATAGGCTTTGGCTCTAGCATGCGTCTGTTTAGAAAGTTATTTTCTAATAGGGATCAAGGGTTTTGGATGGTGCTCTCTCTGGTTACCATTCATATTTGAAGTTGATTTTGATGTTCCAGTGTACTTCACTTGAGATTTCTTTTTAATAAGCAAACGAGATGTGTTAAGTTATTGCTGTTCAACTGTGGTCCTTCCAGAAGACAGGTAAGTGGACTGGCTATTATATTGTTATTGAATGGCTTTAGTGCTATGAATCCAGTGTTAGGTGTCTGAGCTAAATTATTCCTGAATTCTACAACTGTTAGTGATCCAGGCCACCACCATGTGTGTTTTGGGGTCTTGTCATCCCATGAGGACAGTGTTGGCAACATTCATGCACATTGTTCTTTACAGTCAAACCTCTCCAATAGCTTTTATGTCTACCACCTTGACACTGCCCTTTCCCACTGGCCTCTGAACAGTACTGCTCAGTGTCTTGTTCAAGCATAGCCTGGCCAGTGTGAGGATCATTCCGAACTCTACTGCTCTCGTCCTGCTAATCTTCATTGCACAAACTTCATTTCGTTACACTAGTTCTCATCTCTGGGCTGCTCACATGCTTACAGTTTTATTGGTCCATTTCTTTCCCTCTTTTCGCTATCCTCTTTTTTTTTTCTTTTGCTGTAGGCTTGGCTAGCTTTCCAGATGTCCATCCAGAAAACTCTTCCCTGCCAGTCTTCTTTTCTCTGGCCTCTGTAACTAATTGACGATGACTCTCTCCCTGCTCTAAGTCATTCTGTCTAACTGCCTCCTTGATGTTTGAGTTGGTAACTCCATTTGTCAGACCTGTAAAACTCCAAAGTGTGCCTCTCGCTGTGTTCACTTGTTTGGTTAATCCTGCCTAGCTACCCCACACAGACATTTAGAGTGTCACTGAACACATTATTTCCACTACCCTCCCCCACATCCAGTCACATCGCAATGCCAGTTGCTTCTTCTTTTTTTTCCTTCTTCCGTAGCTCTTTACTTTCAGTATTCTTGAATTCTTAAGTTCTCCTAACACGTTGTAAGTGCAGCCCCAGGGCTATCTGCCAACACGGCTAGCAGATGTTCAATGTGGAAGATATAAGCATTAACGGAGCTTTGAAAAATCAAAGTGCACTGTGTAGGGAAGATGTCTTCAGGCAGTTCTGAAGAAGATGTTGGACCCAGGGTTAGAGATTACTACGTGTAGGTCTGACTACCAGGGAGAGAGAGGGAGGCTGCAGGAGATCTCTCATCCTGTATTTGAGGTGAGGTAGGGGAGCCCAAGATTTGGAAAATTGGTGTCTGGAGAGATAGCCAGGTGTGATGGAGGACACCTGTAATCCAAGCACCTGAAAGGCAGAGCCAAGTGGGTCCTTGGAGCTGCTGGCCAGCTCTCTCAGCCTAGTCATCAACCCAGGTCTCTGACTCAAAACCCCAGGTGAGTGGCTCCACCAGAGCCACAGCCGAGGTTGACCTACGCATCTATATACACATGCACTTGAATCTGAACACATACCCCAATATAGAGCATATATGCACACATACACACACCCAGAAAAAAAAAGATTTTTTAAAAAATGTCTTACAACAAAAGTATTTAAATAGAGAAAAAGAGAATCTAAGCTATCATCATGTTCAGGCAGGAGAAGAGTTGTCTTTGGGGGATGTTTTTTCAGTAGTAGATGAAGCTAGACTACATCACAGACAAGACATGTTTCTCACCTTAATGTAAAGAGGGCATTTCCTCAACTGGTGTGTGGAGGAGCCCTGAGACCCTAGCAGGTTGGCTGTTTATATAGAAACTGAAATCATTTGATAAGAATATTATGGATAGAACCGGATTATCATAATATTCTTTATTAGAGCACCACTATAGTCCAGACCACCCATGATGTTTCAACAGTGTCCCTTAGTATGATATTCAAGAGCTTTCTGCCTTTGCACTTTTAACTACAGCTTGAGCGTACTTGTAAAAATCTGCAGCCTTGGGTTGGAGAGATGGCTCAGTGGTTAAGAGCACTGCCTGCTTTTCCAAAGGTCCTGAGTTAGGTTCCCAGCAACCACATGGTGGCTCACAACCGTCTGTAATGAGATCTGCTGCCCTCTTCTGGCCTGCAGGCAGACACAATACTGTATCCATATAAATAAATAAATATTTTTTAAAAATCTGCAGCCTCGGATAGATGGCTCAGAGGTTAAGAGCACTGACTGCAATTCTAGAGGACCTGGGTTCAATTCCCAGTACCACTGGGTAGCTTATAACTATTTATAACTCCAGTCTCAGGGAACTGGATACTATCTTCTGGTCTCTGTGGGTACCAGGCACACATATGGTACATAGATAGATATGCATGCAGAGATATGCCCATATACATAAAATAAAATAAAAAAAGAATATACAGCCTATTGTAAACATCTAAACTTTCTTCCCAACAGTTAGCATAAATAGAATATCAGAATTTCTTTCCTAAGAATATTAAAATAATTACTGAGAAATATTTGGTTTTAGTGTCCCATAAATTCTATCTTATAATGTACAGATTCTAGGCAGGAGGTATATAATCAGTTTTATTTCTTCATTCAAAGGCTGGTCTCATGAAAATTGCTCTATAAATACTTATTTTAACAACTGTTATTATTAGGGTTTGTATGAAAGTCTGCCAACATGATCCTAATATTTATATAATAAATCAAAATATTTTGAAAAGTTTGGTCCCAACTATGATCTTTGTTGTTTTAAAAATCCAAAATACTCTTGTTATTCTCCGTTATTGCAGCTGAAATAGTTTCTATCACCAATTTTTGTTTTCCTGCTTTTCATTAAAAAAACAAACAAACAAACAGAAATTGATACCCAAAGAACAACTCTCTCATACTAATTATTTAAGTAAAATAAGAGTTTTAGGGTTGAGATTGGGGAAGTTCAATGAATAAAAACAGTGAAACCAGCCCCTATGTGTTAGTTAAGGGTCAGCATGCTAACCTGTTCTCACTAGTGCTAGCAATGCCTTATTGTAATTATTTCCTAACTCTAAAGTCATTATAGATTCTTGCTGACATATTAAGTGATGGCAAGCTACTTTTAGAGCCAGGCTTGTCATACATTTTCAGTAATTCAATAGAGTCAGTTATTAAGAAAAAAAACACTGATCTGCATAATATCTCCATGAATAAGGAAATTAATGATTGGCTGATGTTACGCTTTTAGGCTTGCAGAAGTCTCATTGCTGAGGAGTCTTGACTCAGGCAATGCAGGTGTTTACATGAATATCAAATTAGCAGCTATATTTAACTCTGATTTAATCTACTATGATTTGTGAAACCTGTTTGCCTCTGTCTGGGACTTATTTCAAGTTAATGAGCTCGAGATGGAGATTATAGGTAGACTGTCCCCTTCTAAAACAAAGCAAAGGGTGGGGCGGGGTAATGCTTTCTGTTGCTGTCTCGGTGGAGGTTATTTAGTTTGACTTAGTTAAAGAACTGTGGAAGGGCTAGGTGTGGAGCTCAGTTGGAGATCAAGGTTTTCATACCAAGGAGGTTGATACCCTGAACTTTACCTAGGTAGGCCCAAATCCTAGTTCCTCCAGTATCATCTACTGCCCTCCCAGATTATGATATTGAGTGCGTATTGTCCTGCTAGGCTTGTTCCTTTCTTATTCTGGACAGTTTCGTTTCAAAGTGATATTACTTTTACAAACACCCTGCACTGTGGCTGAGGGAATCTTAAAGATGTGAATTTAACATATCTTGTGGATCCACAGAGGTTTTGCCTTGAGTCTTAGTTAATTTTTAGATCTTCTTTCCAACGATGGTCTTTTAACAATCGGGCTGATCTGACACGATCTCCATTATTATCTTTTCTGTGTATGCAACCTTTTGCCCTTCTCCTGATAGTCTCACAGGCTCAGTGGATTTATTTTGAGGAAGTTTGGACTGCACACACGTGGCTCCTCTCTGTCTACTGTGACAGCAGAGTCGGCTGAGAGATTACCAAGCATCCCGATCTGCGCACTGCTGTGCTCTCTCAAAACTCAACTCCTTAACTTCCCATTTTCATATCCTTCGAATCAGGAAAAAAAAGAAAATTGCCACAATCTCTCTGCTAATCGGTAGCTATTTTACTCTGAAATAAATTGTAGTCACTATTTTGAGGTAGAAAACATTAGTTTTTGTTTTAATGTGTTACACTTTACTGGGCTATGACTTCCATGTAAATGCTTTAAATATTGTTTATTTAATATTGATTTTTTTTAATCTGGAAACCTAATTGAATTATGCAATCCCTTCTTTTGGGTATTCAAAGACAGCCTTTACATTTTTCTATGGAGTCTTATAGACCCCAGAACCTTGTTTCATTTTCTCTTCTATTCCACCTGATTCCCATGTTTCAGGGAAAAAATAATAGCATATCATCCCGGAGAATTGGTTGATACATGGAAATATAAAATATTATATAATATATAATACACATGTATTATAACCTATTATTTATATATACTAGGTTTGTGTGTGTGTATGTGTGTGCGCGCACATACACACACACTAAAGGAAGTGTGGGGGTAGGTATGGTGACTCACATTTGAAATCCTGCTATTTTTGGAGGCTGAAAAAGGAGGGTAGCAAATTTGGAACCAACCTTGGTTCATAGTGAATCCATTTCTAAAGAAACATTAAAAGCAACAGCAACAAAATACTGGGTAATCACAGGGTCATGTTTCTAGAAGAAATAATGAATCTAGTAATTGAAATGTGACATCACCCTTTTAGAATTAATGGAAGAAGTTGATTGGGGAGCTTGAAAATAAAGATAAGATTTTCATTTACCAGAAAGACAAGTAAAGGAATGCAGTTTGGAGGAAGTGAGAACACATTTTTAAGGACACTACAAATATCCATGATCAAGACTAACTTTCTCCAGTGAGACTAGGTTGAACTGGATCATCTTGGTGAAAATGGGTCTTTTTCCGTTTTCCTTGTAAATAATTAAATCATTAAAACTTTGTAATTAATCTTGTTGAATGAGTCTGAGCCTGTGTAATATTACATTCTTTCACACAACTTAAAAAATCATATTTTGGATATATGATTGAATCTATTTCATTTGTAACTGGGTATATCTACAGTTTAATTGATTATTTTCTATGTTCCAGAAAAGGATCCCACCAATATTTTGTCACCTTGTTAGAAAGTAGGGACATAAATGTGAAGAAAGTCATGTATCTGCACTGGCTAAAACCATGTTAAAAGCTACATCCTATATAATTTAAAGAAAACCAAGTGCTTGTAAAAGATCCCGATCCTCACTATTTCATGGCTTTTGGGAATGAATAATTAAATTCATATTGGAAACTCTTCAACTAGTCCTGTTGACTGTTATTATGGTCACATGGTATCAGAGATGTGAAATCTTGTTACCCTTGTGTTCAAAACTTTCCTAATCTGAATTGGATTTTTGATATGATGGAAAGTGTCTGACCTGCAGGATCTGATTTCACTGAAAAAGAATTAAGAAGCAAATGTGACATTATTTAGTTTTATAAACTGCCAGTCATCTAATTAAAATCCAAAGAAACTGAGATCATTGACAAATATGAGATATAATTTATTTTTATTTTTGCTTATTTATTCTTAGAGGCCCAATTCATATCATTACCCTAGCAGTGTGTAATCATAGTTTTTATTTCTTCTAAATAGTTGTATAATTTCATAATTCTTAGCTCACCAGATAAATTGACGTTATCTCTGCCTCATTAAATAGCAATAATTAATTTAAAGGCAGTTGACACTGAATTTTCTGAAACTCTGGGAAATGTCCATACTAGTGATTAAACTAAATTCCTGTTCCCAAGACGTTTTAGTGTTTGAAACTGTTGTAAAATTATTTTGTTCAGTCCTAACTGAAATTCATATTTTTATATATTGACCAAAATATCATCATATCTTTAAAAACTATAGTGAGTCTTTGCCTATTATTTAGCTATAAATTACTTCATTTTGATCATGTCTTTATATGTGCTTCAAAGTCCACTTCTTTATTTGCTTTTAAAATTATTATTTATTGTTGTTATTACTCATTGTCGTCATCATCATCATCATCATCATCATCATCATCATCATCATCATCATCATTGTTTTGTGGACACAGGAGGGTGAATATTGTATACCCCAGAATGCATGTAAAAGTCAGAGGACAGATTGTCAAGTAGAATCTTTCTTTCCACCCATACATGTGTTCCAGAGATTGAAGTCAGACGTGTGATGTACTGTTGCCCACTGAACCTTCTCTCAGGCCCCCATTTCTTTATTTTTCTTGGGCTTTCTTCCAAAAGAATAGAGAAAATATAAACATTTAGATTAATAATGGGAATGTGATCCACAGAGTCAAATGGTGTTTATAAGAGTTGGTAATTTAGCTATTAAAGAGATGATGGGCTCCAATCCCGCAACACCCTCTTAAAAGAAACAAGCAAAGGAGAAAAAAGTGATGTTGGCCGTGGCAGACAGTGGGAACCTAGAGTTGGCTGTTGGCCATGGGAATTAGGCTTGCTCCTGGCTGTGGCAGACAATGGGAACATAGGGTAGAGTTGGCAGTTAGGAATGAGAGTAGAGAGACAACAAACAGCTCTTTAAAGAAATTTGTGTCAAAATGCATTCAATGACCCATCACATTGAATCGAGAATGTTAGTGAGCACACACTCCTGGGACACTTTTTTGTCATTTTCTAAATGTGCAAACACCTTATTTATTTCTAATATAGGTCACTAGACTGCTCTTGTTTTTCTTTATTAGATATATTGTTGTAAGGAGGCCACTTGTTGGTTCCCAGCTGCTTAGTCCCCCAAAATAACCACATAGAAACTGAATTAATTAAATCACTGCTTGGTTTATTAGCTCTAGCATCTTAATCTGTGTATCACCATGTGGCAGTGGCTTACCAGAAAGAGTATGACTGGCTTCTGTCTCTGGCGGGGACTACATAGCTTCTCTTTGGCTCCACCTTCTTTCTCCCAGCATTCAGTTTAGTTTCCTCTGCCAATCTAACAGGCCCTATTTTGCCCTATCAACAGGCCAAGGCAGTTTCTTTATTAGCCAATGGTATTCACAGCATACAGAGGGGATTCCCACATCACCTCCCCTTTTCTGTTTAAGTGAAAAGGAAGGTTTTAACTTTAATGTAGAAAAATTACATATAACAAAACAGATATCAAGCAAGAATTAGTTACAATATTTATATATACTTTATCCTTTATCATAACTAAGGAAAACTATGATTATAACTACATATTCTTCAACTAATATTATATTAGGGAATATAATATTCCCTAAGTAACAGGAAATTCATTGTCAGCAACTTCCAAAACTCTAGAATTGACAGAGACATCTCGCTGCCTGGATAGTCACCCAAAGTTCTGTACCATTAGGGCATCCAATCTTCAGACCATAGGACCATAGTATCCAGCAGACTTTTCCATGAAGCAGGAAATTTCAAAGACATTTCCACCTATGTTGGCATTTTGTCAGTTATTTTCCTCTGTGTCCTGCAAAATGTCCTTTAGACTCATTCATGAAGCAGGAACCCTGAAGGATGGTCTCACCTTTAGGCAATTTCAGCAGTCATTTCTCTGTGGGTCCTACATGTCCAGTTCATCAGACAGTCCAGGCAAGAGCAGTTTTGTGCCCAAAGGGCTAACAAGTTCTGTAAGTATCTTCTTCAATGCCCATCTTCCTCTTGAAGTAGATTGGTGCTGCCTGGAGCAGCTGTGTGTCATTGTCCCAAGTTTTTAAAACATTATAAATGCCGTATTCTGTAGTCTTTGAAAGATTTGAAGAATGCCTATCCATCTGAAATATATCTCTGTACGTCTAGAAAATCTAATAACATGACTACAAGCTTGACTATTAAAGATGACTATCTATTAACCTATATTTCTTAATTACACATTACATTTTTAAATGAGCTACACAATCACAATACCTTAATCAAGATCGGAAATACACATATAACAAGATTGACCTTAAATTTGCATCAATAGACCAAGATCCATACCAATGTAAATCATTATAGCATATCCCCCTTTAAATGTAAACAAACATTTATAAACAATATTTGATAATATGGGCATAGTTCTTCTCCAAACGGTTTTCTGCTGTTTATTGATGAAGTAATTTTTTGAGGGGTTTTTAAGGCAACTTTTCAGGAGGTCTTAGTCCCTCAAACCACATTAGTCTAGAAGTACTCTACAGGTTCTCATCCTCTGTGGAAACAAAAGAAGAACCTCCTTTCCAAAGTGACAAAATACCTTTAAAGTATTGGTTATTTAGTTTAGCAATCCTTAGAATCAAATGACACTCTGCGGTTAAAAATTCAAAGAAAACACAATAATATACCTAATTCAAACTCTCTTTGCATATTTCTTCTTTATATGCTTAATATTTTTACTCCTTTTAATCTGTCTATACTCTGTTTCTTTAAAGACTACCCATTTTTAATCAAAAAAAGAATTTATTTCTTTTTCTCAGTCTCTATATTCCTTTTTGTCTCTGTCCCAAGCCTATGTACATTTATTCAACCTTTTGACCCATTTAGAAGTTTTTTTTTTAAATCTGGATTTATCTTTATTGCATATCTGTAATTATTTTTCTGACCAGAAGCACTTCTTAAAATGCTAAGTGCTTCTTATGAACTTAAGTGGTGCCCATTGCTAGGGGAAATATAGCACTGTGTGCTTGCCCTGCCCAGTTCCAGCATGGTAGACCTGTTTGCTGTCTCTGAGAGCCATGTTCACTGCCCCATTTTTAGGTACACAACCAGTCTATGTTGCCATTAAGCAAGTTGTAACACTCTGCTCACAAACCCCATTTAAATGCTCAGCCTCCTGAAAGAGACAGAGATTGCTCTGGCAGCATGACTCAGAAAGCTGGCATTTAAAAATGGTGTGGCTTTTTTTCTGTTACTGCTGAATCAGGAAAACCTCTCTTAAAGGAGCTGCAGCATGCTGCCAGCAAGCAAAGCCAATCAGAAAAAAAAAATGTGGCTCAACTTTTTAGTGTCTAGAATTTCTTACCAAAATCTCTCAGTTTTTAAGTGGAATTTATTCAGCCACATTGGCACCAATTTGTTGAAAGGTCGCTGGTTGATTCCCAGCTGCTCAGCCTCCCAAAATAATCACAGTATTAAATCACTGAATGGCCTATTAGCTCTAGCATCTTATTGGCTAGCTCTTACATATTAGCTTAACCCATCTCTATTAATCTGTGTATTGCCACATGACAGTGGATTACTGGCAAGATTCACATCGGTGTCTGTCTCTGGCGGGGCTAAATGTTTTCGTCAATACATGGTAACCATGCCTTAAGTCTACTATGCTAGTTCATGTTAGACCTAACTTTTTTCGGGCGTACATCTCCTTTACACAATGAAAGAAATTAATGATAATGCTGCAGGACTTCATTCCCCTTGAGGAGTGATTGGAGCCTCTATTCTCCCCACCTTTTCAGCCTTCACTGATCATGTGATATATGTGATATATTCCCTTAGAGTGTGATATACCTGCATTTCTTGTGCATAGGGCCAAGAAAGCTCCGTTTAAATCATTTCAAATCACTGATAGGTTAATTTCCTTTCTTTACATGTCTCAGTTCACAGAGATGTCACTGCGTGCCTCTGTGGCTATCAGCTATTTGAACTGAGAAGCAACTTAGAATCATTGCTATTTTCACATTTTTATAGTTTTTAAAAAGGTGCACCTCCTCCCCCCATTTGTTGCAATCTGCTCCAAAACACATCATACTAACCAAATACAAGCTTCCTGCTTTCCCTTGAGGCTCCCTTCCTCTTAATCATCACAATGCTCCTTTACCTTCTGTCATAATAAGAATCCAGAAGCACTGTACTTTCCTAAATAAAGAAGACCTCTCATGCATACAGATTCAAACTGGGAAAACAAATATACCAGGGGGTGACTTTTAATTTGACAGAAGATCTTCTGCATGACAAAGCATTCCCCTGAAGATTGCTTTTAAATAGACAGACAATTCCCTCAGTATGCAGGGAGTCACCATTAAAAAAAATTGTCAACATGCTAAAGACTTTTAAAAACAAACCCACACCTGTTCCTAATATTTATATGTAAATGGTGAACATTTACAAGTGTGTCCCAGTGATGGGTAAGTGATGCAGATTTGGGAATTGCTCTTTTGTGCCAGTATTAGAGAAATGGGCACAGTGGCTCATCTAGTTTGGCATCTCTGTTGTGAGAAAACACTGACCAAAAGACACTTAAGGCTGTGAGGTGGGATGGGAATGGGCCATTGCAGTTCCCGCTTCCATGACACAGGTCATCATCTAGGAAAGTTGAGGTGGGAAGGGACTTCAAGGCAGGAATAGGAACTGAAGCAGGGACTAGGGGAAGAAGACTGCTTGCTGGCTTGCTTCCTCTGGCTTTCTCAGCTTCCTTTCTTACATGGCTTAGGTCCACTGCAGTGTCTGGACCACCATGCCCACCTTAAGTAGGTTTTATGGCCATCGAAATATTTAACTGAATTCTTAAAGCTGTTGGAGCTTATGATTACCATGACTTGTGAATCTCTTTGTTCTGTATGAAATCATAGAATAAAGAGTTTTTCATTTACTTTTGTAGCTCATCATGTAAGCTCCTACTAAACCATACCTGTGCTATATAGTAGTTGCCTAAAGAGATGGCATATATTACAGTATTTTAATTTCCACAGACTCTATTGTTTGTGACAGTGAGAACTTTGATCTGCTGATTTTTCTATATCTCAACACAGCTCTACACATGTTATTATTGAATATTCCCTTTGTATATAAATGATTAGAACAGAGACAGATTTTATCCTCTCCAAGTTCATGTTCTGAGTGTTGCTTGAGATTTACTATGTTGGTATCAGCCCATCTTTGCTACCCTTGTCTCCTTCAGTATGATATGTCCTCCACTCCAACCCTACATCCTGAACCTTCTGTTCTTGTCATAGTGAAAACA
>NC_022030.1:14099188-14107244 GCF_000317375.1 Microtus ochrogaster
TCATAGTGAAAACATACCAACTCACTCATTATTTTTCAATTAGAATCAGTTCCCATTTGGTTAAGAAATTGACCAGGAGCAGGATGGAGAGACTCCAAGGAAAACACATAATATTTTGAGATAAGCTCTTTGTCCCTTTATGTTAAAATTTAACTTTGCAGTATTTACTCAACTGTCAGTCAAGTGACAAATCTTCTGCCTAGGTTCATGAGGGGCAACATTTCTTTTAAAATTTAAGGTATGACTTAAAAAAACTTACAGTCCAATTAGGTTTCTCTGACATAAAGTCAAGCTTGAATGGTTCATAACAGGATGGGAATCTCTTTTTTTTCCTGGGTGACATTTGTGAACAAGATTAGTAAAAACCTCAGAATAACTTGAGATCCCTCTTAAATGCCAAGTCAACCCCAAGAATTTTTTATTTGAAAGCTGAATTAGTTGATCAGTTTTGTAATCTCACAAATGTTTGAGTCAACCAAAACCATGACTTCCTCTTCAATTATAGAATCATTCGGGTATACAATTTTAATATTCTAATTAAAATTTAATATTGCTTTTCTCTTGGAAAAAAAAGGTGTTACTTGGTTGTCTGTTTTGATTCTACAATTTCCTTAAGGGACAGATTGATATAACTTTTTTTTTCTCAAGGAACTTACTTTAACTTGGGGTTAGAGAGGAGGTTAGAACAATCAGATAAAACAACCTGGCAAGTGAACCAGGCTCCATGTAATGTAATAAGGGACAAGAGCACAGTGAGGAAGATGGACTCAGTGAGCAACTGCGGAGGGAAGGTTCGGGGCAAAGCTGTGTGCAGAGGGTGGGAATTGCCTTGGACCTCTCAGGTTAGATAAACTTTGAGTAGACGGAGAACATTGGGAATATGCACTTTAAAAGGTGAGAATTCCACCTGTGGAGAAAAAGTACATATTAGGGAAAGTTATGAAGACTGTATTATTGAGAGTGGTGTGAGAAAACACTATCTGACTGTATGGAGTCCCAAACCCCAGCTGCTAATTCTGTTTCCTTTGTTCTTACTTTTCATAGTGCTAGGAATTCCTTGTACATGTTAGAGAAGGGCTCTTTTATTAAACTATGTCCTCAGCCCAAGCTACAATTTTCTAATTTCAGAATTAACTAGCCACATGTATCTATCTAACATTTAGATTTACATTAGGCAGACGCTTAGTTCCTCACTCACAGTAGCCATCTTTCAAGGGATTAGTGGCTCTAGTACCTGCTGTCAGAATGTCAGTAGCATAGAATGTTCCCTAGCACAGCAAGTCCTGTTAGACAACACAGTGTCCAGTTTCAGTAGTTTTAGGTTGGTCTAGGAGAATTGGGAAACAGGGTATCTGGTATAATAATGTAAACTGTGGCTTAATTTCAATGCTGTAAGCAAAAAGCAATCACTCCCTCCTTCCTCTCTTCCTTGTCTGCCTGCCTTTCTTTTTTTCTTTTTCTTTTTTTACCACATCCTTTTGTTATACATCACTATTCTGCTTCCCAAGGACTGATGCCATGCTAATTTACATTCTGAAATCCACCACTCATATGCTACTTAGTAGCCAAGGAACTAGAGAACGTTGGGAAATAAGTACCTTTTCTTTATGTGTGTGTGAAGTAGCTTTTTAAGGAGAATTCAGTTTAGTTTGTCATGCTGGTCAGCTGGGGAAAATGATTTGAGCCCAGAGACTGGGAGGGGAAGGATGCTATGATTGGCTCCTGTCAGATGAGAGAGAATGGAAGCGAGCATCAGGGGGCTGAAGAGATGACTCAGGTTAACGGACTGAGATATACAGAGATGACTCAGAGCAGATGTACTGTTGTATACAGAGGGCCCACGTTCAGTTCCCAGCACCCATGGCAGGTGCCTCAAAACTGCCTGTAACTCTGGCTCCCTAGGCACTCAGTACTCCGGACCCCCAGGGCGCTTGCGTCATGTACACAAAGCCATACACAGAGATGATACATATATGTGTGTGTGTGTGTGTGTGTGTGTGTGTGTGTGTGTGTGTAATCAAATCTTTAAAATTTGAAGTTTTCTTGACACTTGTTTGAATGTAGGTGTGCTGTTTGACCTTTTCAAGTTGTCTTGATGTTTTAGGATTTATTTTTAGATAATATAGAGATAGCGTGCGTGACATTGATTTGGGAATTCAATCAGTTTCTTGCTTGTCTGCTATATGTGAGAGACTATTAATATCTCTAGGGGACACATCAGTGAAGAGTGTTGCTATTTTAGGGGTGGCTTCACTGCTGTGATAAATATTTTATTACTTAATATTGCTTTTTAATTTGTGATCAGTAATAAACTTTTGTGCAATCTGTGTTTATTTTTAAAATTGTGTTGCTAATAATAGTCCTACCAACTTGTAAACACTGTCGTTAAAAATGTAAAGCTATTAAAAGTATCACATACTTGGCTTCTTAAAATAAGAGTTTCTATTAATATCTCAAAAATTATGAAAACGTAAGAGAATCCTTCTCCCTCGAATGTTCAGTGTAGCCACTCCTGGTGTTGTCTGGCATTACAGGAACATCTTGGTTATCCTGTAACTAAATCTATTCAACTTTTAATGAATTTCTATTGCCACTAATGAGAAGTTATATAGTCCCAGTGAAGGGCTTTATTGATAAAAAATGTTTACTCAAGTGTCACAGGGGCATTCTACACAGAAAAATCGAGACTTAGACAAAGACTTATACAACCTGATTAGTGTCTGATACGGAATGACTGCATATTGTACTTTCTTATTGATCTCATGAGAGATACAGTATCTTAGGGATGAAATAATACAAATGAATAATCTCATTCAGATATAACTTCAGTTTTAGTGTCTCATGATTAGTGAGTTTTCTGATCACTTTTCCTACAGACCAAATAGAAGGAAGTGACTCGTGATTTGTAATAAAAAAGGTACCCTCTAAGCTACTTTTTCTCAACCTATGGGTTGTGACCCGTTTGGGGCAGCGGGCGTCAAATGAGTTGCCTAAGATCATAAAAAAAAAAAAAACCCACAGATATTTACATTATGATTCATACCTAGCAAAATTACAGTTATGAAGTAGCAACAAAGATAATTTTATTCATGGGGGTCACCACAACATAAGGATCTGAATGAAATAAATAGTTAATTTAAAAAGGAAGGTTGAGAACCACTGTCCTAAGCACTGATGTTCTCACCATCCTAAGCTGGCTAAAGAGTATGCCTTGTTCACTGTAAGGCAGTCAGGATTGTAGACACCACAGAGGGGAACAGCCAGTGGCTCTGGGGCGAGAATAAGCTAGGAGAGGATGGTATAACTATTGTCAAATAGATTAATATTTCTGTCATTATTTCACAGACACATTTTGGTTGCATTTAAATTTTCTAAATTTCTTTCATGCTTTGCAGTATTATGTAGTTTTTGTAGCATCCTTAATAATGTATATTGAATCTAGTGACTGATAGACTGTATCAGTGAATGGTTTTTGTATCTTAAGAGGTCATTCAGATAACTCTAGTGATCAATATGGGTGAGCTAACTTTGGTAAAAGTTGCAGTATAAATTAGACAATGACATAACAATTTCATTATGTGAATCTTCTTTTACTTATAAAGGTATCACCAGGAAATGCTAATCTAAAAAGGGTTTGCCCCACGGCAGTATCACACGACCTTCCATAATTATGATTTTTAATTGAAAGTAGATAAAAATGCTAGCTTCATTGTGCTGCTTTTAAAGGGTTTTTACTTTATGACCATTCTATATTCTAATGAAAAAGTTAAAACATCATCCCAATTAGATTCTTGACGTAAATTATACTCTCAACTCTCCGCTCCCACAGCTTCTTGTCATGCAGAGGCAGAAATGATACTCCCTAGCTATACCCCACCCCCATACAACACCAGACGGCTGCTCACCATGTCATGGCACATTTCTCTCAGTACTTCTGTTTGTTTTTTTTTTTAACTGTAATCTTCATAGCACATCAAAGGTCCTGACATGACGAGCGAGGGTGATGATATTGTCTTTTTGTACTAAAATGACTTTGATCATAAATGACACTGTTGTTTTCAGGTAACCCATCTTTGGTGGGGCTGACAGACCTTGGCTCTTGCATTCTAGGTGGGACTAGTGAACCCTGCTGCAGAGATGAAGGGATGCCTCAGTGGGGCATAACCTCCTCCCCCGCGTACACACACGGAGCGTGTAGCATACAGTATCACATATTAGATGACAGTCAGGGTATTGCCGCCTTTGAAAAGAGAGCAGCTAGAATGATATAGTGCCTATTTAGACACAGTTATTATTTAAATAAGCAGGAGTTGCTAGTTACAGAGTAACTTTTCGGAACAAAAGGGCTTTGTCCTCCTGTCCTTTAGAAAAGTTTGCCATTTGCAAACCCTGTTCTGCTGGGGCCCATTTTTATTGAGGGCTTATTTGTTACAATGGTAGGCCATCTGGCACTTCAAAACTTCTGAGACTTTCAGGGATAAGAAAAAAAAATGATTGTGTGCAGTGTCGTTAGCTCTCAGATATAATGATGCCACCATTTGTGGGGTAGGTGTCTACCCAAAAAGATGAATACACTTTACTTAAGAATTTTCTAGTGGACTTCACTTTGTGTAAAAAGAGTAAAACATGCTATGGAAAAAAAATCAATTTAAGTAGAAAAGATTTAAATAGATCTCATCTATCAATATTCGCCTCTACGTCTGTGTCTGAGTGGTATCCATTGTTGCTGTCTTATAGACGTTTCCAGAATTGGCATAGATTATTCCTATACAAAACTTCACCATTCTTCCTGCCTTTGGGGATATTCATATGGCCTATTTCTATATATGTATTACATCTATGTATTTATTTATTTATTTGCTAGCATCATCTACTTTTCTGTAGCTACGCCGCATCTTACTATGTGAATCTGCCATGATTTCTTGCTTAGATTAAACATGATTTCATGTTTAGGTTGTTTTTAGGTTCTAGGGTGTCGAATAGGCCTTGTTGAGCATTCTCAAGCTCATGCTTTTGAGCTCCTGTGGATAGAAGTTCTGTGTCAAAGGTTATAAGTATTTAAAATTATCCTCTGTCCCTAGACTGGGCAGATTCTAGAAAGGTTTAGCCTAGTTCTATGAGGAGTAGAAATTCTTCATTCTCTAATCAGACCATGATTTTCTTATATGCTGCCTCACTCAGGTCTAGGTTCACTGCCTCTGTTCAGTGAACACAGGGGGAAGAAACAAAGACCCAATGTGCTCAATGCCCAGAGCACCTACTGAAGGAAGTGTGGTAAGGACATAGCATCATGTCAGTCAGAGGGTGGGTAGGGAAGGGAGAGAGAAACTAAAAACAAAAATGATGGTCTCTGTCTTTTGGAGAGTCACATTTATGGTTCGTATGGGAAAATCTGTGCACCAGATATGGGTAAAGAGTAATCATGGTTAAGAAGTTCTAATCGATTTGGGCACGACTTTTCCGAGTTCTGAGTAAGTTATTAATCAGGAAGCTGGCAGGAACATGGCTGACAACTGAAGCGAGAGCTCAGCCATGATTCCGTGAGCCAGAAGAGTCCTAAAGATGCCACATTTTCATATTAGAAGCAGAAGTTGAGCGCATGTCCTGGGGGTTAGTTTGACCTTTGCGTGCGTCCACAGCATCTTCCGTTCCCTTAGTTCTCATTCACAGTGCAGGGGTGAGGTCCTACGGCAAGCCCCTGGTTTTTGTCTGTGAGAGAAAATTCTCCATGTAATTCTGACCTTTTCCTCACTACTAGTTAAGTTTTTACTTTTAAATTTGACTTTTATTTCCTAAATCCGAAACGTCCTGTCACGTTGGCAAAGCTTTATTAACCCATATAGAAAGCCTTCTAGTAACTTCTGCCTGATGCTCCCTGCGGCATGGCTGCATCTCTCCCTGCAATGTCAGTAGACATCTGGGATGCTGACCCTCGACCACCTGAGATCCTTCACTCTTGCCTGATGCTGCCTCGTTTTCAGGAGGATATAGTCTGGGGACATTAACTTATCTTGGCATTATTTTGAGTCACCTAATAAAGTGCTCTCTGAATCCTTAAACGTTTGGAGGGTTGTGGAAAACTGACCCCTGCACCTGGCAGGCTAATCCAGAAATGGATCGTCTGGTGAGCTTGCCCCTGAGCCCCTTCCGCACCCACCCACTCCCCCGAGGAAGATAAAGGCTCTTTGTGCCTTTTAGCATCCCTGTTAAAGTCTTCTGGCTGTGTACTGTGGAAATGTAGAGAAGATTGAATTTATTTCTGTTATGAATGTTATTTTTTATTTGCCAACAACCACCCATATCATTATCAATAAAGATACGGCCCTTATTAAAGATGAACATTATAAATTCAGGCCTTGTATACAGTCATATTGCCCAGGCTTCCTGGGATGAAAGGAGACTTTACCCCTTTCAAGAGGGGGCTCAGGCCTCCATCTCTTGGTTGAACTTTTTGCCCTTTGGAGCTGTATATTACCTTAAATAGCTTGCAGCTGACAGGCTGCACTGCTGGCCCATGCAAACTGAAACACCATAATGGATGGGGTAGCCTCTCCTAATGGAGCCACAGTGGTGAGAGACAATGAGTAGAAAACTCCCATCATGGTGAGGGGCTTGGAGCTATGTTATTTTATTTTAGAGTTCCTACCTCCAACTCAGCAAAGTTATGAAGAGGAGAAATGAGGTTATTTGCTTCCTAAGAAAGAAGTAGTCTTTCCTTGAGTCTGAATAGGCTTACAGCAGGCAAAGTCTGCTGGCCCATGCCTGAAGCTGTTCATTTTGGTAACAAGCGAAACAGCCACCATGTACCAATTTATCTATGGTCACCTATTGACCTCCATATGCTTTGCTTTACAGGCTTCTAAAATGGCTTTCTTTTCTTTGTGTTCTTTGTGTTGGCCACTATCATGAGAAATCTGTTAGGTTTTATGCAGAAAATACACTTTATCGTTACAGTTTTACAGATGCCAACTTGGTTTTTAGAGCACATGAATGCTTGAAGAGCCATTTTTTGTTCCTGGAAAAGCCTCTCTCACTAGATAATCTCTTGCTGCTTTCATAAAATTGCAAATAAGTTATCTTTTAGCAAATTCTGTGCAACACAGTTTTAAAATATGGACTGTTTCTTAGTTAGCCTAGCCTTTGGAAGGAAGTCCACGCCAAAGCCATGCAGATTTCTTCATCTTGACACTGGAATGTGGTTTTAATTAAGTAATTTGGATTTGGATTTTATTGGTTGGATTTTCCTGAATTTCTTCATGGCTCTGAAGCCTTTCTTTACTTTCTCATGCAACTGTGTGCTTACATTTGAAGCATGACTCATTTAGCAAAGACCCCTGGGTTCTTCAGGTTGGTCTGTGACAGGGGCCGGGAGTGTTGAGTGTATTCCCACTCTTGAGGATTGGTGAGCAGCTTATTTGCACACTAGTTTAAACTAAGAAAATGTCAACTGCTTCAAATGCCACCCTCCAATTTGTTGTCTCTCTGGTGACTTTTTAATTTCACTGGAGGCGTCTGTAAGATTTATAAGATTTACAGACGATAATGTGTCAAAGAAAAGCTTGGTATAAAAAAGGGGTATATATCACCAAGATGGCATTTCATGAACTGAATTTAACCTGAGAAAATATCATTATCAATATGTAGGATTTTACAAATCTTACTTTTAATGTTTGATTATCAAACTGTGAATTTATAGGCTGGAGAGGTAGCTGAATGGTCGAGCACTTACCTCACATAAGGATGAGCATAGATTTGGTTGTTTAGTTCCAAAATAAATAAACAAAATAAATAAACAAATCACACTTTAGGTTTAGTGTGATTGATTGTATAATTAAAAGCAATAATTCAGAGATTGGGACTAGGCCGATTGCCTGGCCATCAAGAGTTCTTTCTGCCCTTCCAGGGGACTGGAGTTCAGTTCTTAGCATCCAGGCCAGGTGGTTCACAACCTTTTGTAATTCTAGCCCTAGAAGCCCCAAGGTTTTCTTCTAACCTTTGTGGGTACTCACACTCTCATTCTCATGCACATACTCACACATACACATAAACATACATA
>NC_022030.1:14107344-14119993 GCF_000317375.1 Microtus ochrogaster
TAAAAATAAAATAAAAATAATCAAAACAGGAATTTGAAGATGCCGTTCGTGTAAGTGATCCCCCCTTCGTTAGAGTGCTCTACCTTCGTTCACTTTGCCATCTCAACTAGGTTTCCCCACATCTTTGGTAGTTTTTGACCACAGTGAAGAGATTTCTGTCTCATACCCTCTCCTTTACTGGCAGAGGATGGCATCTCTGAGAATGGGCATTATTCAGAAGCAGCCGCTTTGGGATGTTCTACCAGAGCCCTGGTGAGACGGCCCTCTTTATCCTCAGCCCGTGCAGAACGCATGCGCTTATCGCACCCATTGAAGTTTCTTCTTTGGGGGAGATCTTCCCTAAAAAAGATGCTATTAATATATCATGACGTTTATTCTTGCAGAGGAATACAAGCTATCTGGACCACTTCTTATAGCATTGTGCTACTCGGTTTGCTTCTGCTGTCCGATGGTCTGTCGCTCCATAGAGTCTCTGTGGTTGCCTTTTCTGATATGCACACGGGGAGCAGCGTGTTTGCACACGTAGCTCCCGGCCCTGCAGCACTCTGGGTGGTAGCTGGACGTTTGCCCAGCTGGGGAGAGATTGCTCTTTTCCTCTAGCTCCTTTATTTATTTATTTTTCTGTGGGGTGATGACAATGTTGGTGGTTTCTTTTGTCTTGAATTTATGTAAAAAGTTTATTTGCTGCTGTTCAAAGGTCTCAGCATGTGGCCTGAGCCCAGGCAGACAGGGTTCCATGGCTCCACCAGTTCCTGAGAGGAGTCCCCTAGGCTTCTGAATGCTGGAGGCCTCCCTTTTGTCCCTTCTGTTTTGAGCCGCATTACAGATTGGTTTTTACTTGAGATTTTCTGAATCGCGAGGAGAGTAAGTGGAGAGTTTCTGACATCAGGAGTATCTATTTACCCATCAGAATCCAGAGCATTGGAAAGCACATAAGACCATTTTGCCACAGGGGACGAGTAGATTTTTATGAATAAATAAAGGAAATATTTTAAAAGCTTGTTATGTTTTGTATAAATGGACATATGTAAAACACATGCTATTGAAATACCAGTGTAAAAATAAGGTGGAAAGCAAAACAGCTTGTAAATCAGAAACCTGTTACAGTGAGGGATCCCTGCTCCTCGCTAATTTGAAGGGAACCTCTTTTCCCATGGGTTTAAATGGGTGCTAACCACTCTGATCTCTCAGGAAAGTGAAGTAGTCATTTGGGGAAAGGAAACTCTGATTTTAGCTGATCAACCCACCTTTGCTGGTTACTTGGTGTCAAAAGTAAACTTGGTTATCTTCATGTCATTCTCTTTGTGATGTGTCACCACTAAAATACTGATTTTATGATAAAAGTCCTCTACACAGCTAGAGAAAGATGTTTCCTATGCTCATTCCTGCCGCCCTTAGCTTTTATTGCAATGCTAAATGGCTATGTGCAGCCAGAAGAGCAAAACTGCAGGGTGATTGTGACCAGTGCAAAGAAGGTGTGCTTTGATCTGAAGGTTTCCCTGTAAAATCGCCGCACCTGAAGAGTCATGCTTCTCTGAGTACCACCAAGGTGGGAAGGAAGTTCAGTGCCATTGGTTGTTAAAACCAGAATATTTTTTCCCGTTCTGTGTCAGTATCAAATTCTCCCCGTGAAAACCGTCTGAGTGACTTCTTAGTAAGATCAAAGAACTTTAAAAAGTCTTTTCCTCGTCATTTTGCCTTTACAGCCCCTTTTATTTTCTTTGCACAAATAATGGAATTAATCGAGCCTGTTTTCTTTTGTGGCTTGTATTGTGTGGCACACCCACTCCCTTTTCTTTTCATGGGTGGGCTCCCAAGGGGAATATGGATCCTGGGGTCTATTCAGAACTAGGACAATGTAAAGGATACTGTACTAAAGTTTGGGGCAGGGAGGCCTCCCGGAAGTGGGAGTAAGCTTCAGTGAAGCTGGGTGAGGGGGGTGGTGGAAAGGGAGGATGCCGATTAAAATAATAAACAAGGGCTGAAGAGAGAGTGATTGCCACAGCTCTGGCAGAGCGGGTCTGGGAGTCCCTGGAGCTGCTCCAGGCTCCTCTCGGCAGCTGCACACCCTGCCCTGCGGAGGGCATCATGGGATTTGTCTCAAGACCTTTCCTCCGGACCCAAGCAAAGCAACTTTTAAAACTTCAGCTCCGCGGCACTGACAGCACATCCTTTAGGCTGAGCTGAAGTGGGGAAGTGGAGAGAAATTAGCTTGGTGGTCACCATAGCAACTCCGCCGGCGGCTGCTCTCTGGGAGAGTGGGAACCAGTGGTCTCCTGTCTCGGGTTCTTCGGGGTTTCTTCAGCTAAGAGCACACTCCTGCTTACTGGAACTCTACATAAGTCATGCTGTTTGAAGCTGGCTCTTTACCCAGATTTTTTTTTCTTTTTTTCTTTTTTTTTGAAACCAGTCTGAATGGAGGAAGTTGGTAATGCTTGGCTTTTCTTCCCTCCCTTCTCTCTTGCAAGTTTCCACGCTGTAGCTTTTTTCCCTCCTTCCTTTCTGCTGTGTGTAATTGAGACCAAACTCTAAGTCTGGGCTCAGGAGGGAATAGTGGTGGCCTGCAGGTCATTAGTGAGGTGAGCAGAAAGAGACCCTGGGTGTCTCAGGGCAGAGAGGAGACCATGCCAGCCTCCTGGAACACAGCTACAAGAAAACACAGAAGCAGGTCTCTGCCTTCCGAGCTCCGAAGTCCGTGAAAAAAGCGGACCCAAGGTGGGGTGGCTAAAATGTCCCAGCGCAAGCAGCTGATGCTCATGGGCCACCGCTCAAGGGCAAGGATTGTAAAGGATTTTACAAAGGATTTGAAAGTATAGCTAGAAAAGACACGGGTTTTAGAAGTTGGACGCTGTTGTCTGAAGGAAGTTTGCCAGGAGGATGTAGGCTCCAAGGGCTCCCGGACGATGATTGGTCTGAACTTCGGCTTACGGGAATTGTTGACAAAATTTGAAAAGGTATGCAGAAAGCAAACTTCACCGCTGCACTTTTTCCTTCCCTGTTTCTGCTCTCCTCTTTCTTCTTTCTCCTTCTTTTCTTCTCCTTTTCTTCTTCTCCTCCTCCCCCCTCCTCCTCCTTCTCCTCCTGGATTGATTGTTTAGTGTTAACTTCTAAAGAATTTTTTTTTTTAAATTTAATAGCTTCTGTGAGATTAGGTTTTTAGGCACACAGTTCTTTCCCTTGGCCAGGGTGAATTCTGAGGCTTGTCAGCCTTAACATTCCACATCAGAAGGGATGGCTTATAGTCAAGTCAGCTGATAACTTAATTGCAATTTGTTTGGGGGAGAAAACAAAACAATAGCCAAAGCCAGCAACAAACACTGGGTTTGGTTGCCAAAGCCTGACTTCATCAGGCCTGTGTCCTGTTTTCCATGCCCCTGGGGTCTGTTTATCTCTTAGGCTGCTGCTGCTGAGCCTGCCCTTGCAGCCCTGTCTGAGGACCAGTTCTGAACCCTAGAAGCCGGCCTGTGATAATGATGGCAAATGTGCTGTCAGGCTTTTCTCTCAGACTGTCTGTTTTTAAAGTGGATAGGCTTTAAGGCTTGGGTCAGAAGTTTTTCATTTAGCATCCTGCCCTCCCCCCCCCCCAGACTTTTTGGCACATCCCAGGGTGGAGCTTACCCTGCAAAAAAGCTACCTCCTCACTTTTAGAATTCAACAATGCAGAAAGCTTCCCATGCCAGTTAGCGGCTTCCTGAGTGCCAGGCTTGCTCCAGTCTCTGCTCCTTAAAGAAGTGGGGAGAAAAAGGGAAGAAAAAGGCCGAGCAGTTTATCTCTACCCGAACAGATGAACTGTTTGTCAGCTGTTAAATATGTGCTCTGGGTTTCCCCTCTTCACTGATAATACAGATATAAACAAGACTATATTGAGTCATTCAAAGCATTAGTAAGCTTTGTCTTGGCAATTACAACAGACAGAAAAGAAAGATACAAAAGCAATACCACTTAAGTTGGTGCTGGATATTTTCCTGGACAATTATAGCCACCCTGGCCTCCCAACAATGGGGAGAAGAACATCAGAAGGATGGACAGAGAAAAGAAGTTAGCCCTTCTTGGAGGGTGCTCCCTGACTCTCCTTGCACCCCAACTCTAGTAGCGGGTCTTTCCATTGTAACACGGGGCCAACGTTGACCTACTGTTTTCATAGTTGTTAAACATCTGAACTCTGGAGAGCAAGGGCTGGTTCGCAGTGGGTTGCTCACCATTTCCAAGGGGCCTGGAAAGGAAAGAATCTCATCCTTATGGCAGCTGGAAACAGCAGGTGACAAGTTTTATGACCATAAAGAGGTCTGTTAGCTCGTTTTCTGTAGATTTGTCTCTTTCATCCTAAAAAGGTGTAGGGCATATGTGACATGAATAATCCATGCTTGCCACCCCCCTGCAGTAATTATGCCATAATAGCTGAACTTTTGAGTTGTAATTGCTGCTGTTAGTCTTTAAGCTTAGATCAGATAGCTGAGGTGAGCAACCTACTTTCTTAAGCCCCTGGGCCACTTAATGGGTGTAGTGAGACATTCTGGTGTTGGTAGCCTTTCTCTCTCAACCCCAAAACTTTAGTATCTGAATGTATCTTAATCCTATTTTTACTTTAGTAGTTGGCCTGACAGTAAAAGAAAGTGTGTGCCTGTTAAAGGCTTAATTTGAAGTTTTTCTCGAGAGATAGTTTTCAAAGAAACAGTCCTGCTTCCGTCGAGTATGACATTTGTATTTGCTTGCTTTTGTGATGGACCAAAGTAAAAGATCCAGTGAAAGTAACACCTTTGTGTGTTTCACCAGTAGGAAGTCATCATCCATAAATGTGCATTTTTCCAACTCACGCCTTTTAAAAAGATCCTTTGTGTGTTTTCACAAAGCTGTTTCATATATTGAGCTTACGTTCCATTAAGTCATTGCCAGGAAAACTGAATTCTGGAAAGGTTTCACCGCTTCACACCTCTCAGATTCAGCTTCCTCCCTCTCTTCAACTCAGAAAGCAGCACTGCATTTGTACAGAAAAGTCTGAACTATTGCAATTGGAAAGGCCCTGGTGCTGATGCTGTCATGTACAGTGGTGGACTCAACTCCCTTTATCCTATATGTTGCATTGGTGGCTTCTCTTTATTCCACAGAATACAGAAGCTCACCTACTGTGTGCATTGGGGGACTCTCTCTATTCCATGGAATACAGAAGCTCACCTACTGTGTGCATTTGGGGTCTCTCTTTATTCCGTGGAATATAGAAGCTAACCTGCCATGTGTGTTGTGGACTCGCTTTATCCCTACTGTGTGTAATGATGGACTCTCTTTATTCCGTGGAATACAGAAGCTCACCTACTGTGTGAATTGGGGGCTCTCTTTACTTTCAGTCCCTTAGTTCTCTTTCCATCAGTATTAGCGATCTGTTTCTAGGTGAACACTGGCCTTAGTGACGCCACCCTTTCTAACTGTTCAATCAGGTGGTAGGTATCACAACCAAATGCCGATTTTGCTCTGTGTTTTGAAGCTATTTCTGACTTTAAGGAAACTAAGAACCAATATTGGGATAGTGGACGCAGATCTTGATATGTTCAGCAACTGAGGTCAGTGCTGGCTAATAAACAAGAGATAAACTTGTGAGATAATTAAGATTCCTGAATGAGATTAAAACAAACCTTCTACCTGCCTTTTAAGGCAGCAGATTGTGGAAATGAACAGAAAGTCACATTATTTCTAGAGAAGTCCAGTAGTTTTGTTGTTTTCATCCATAATTGAATCAGGTAAATGATGGAATTTCTGCTCCCAAGATGTGTTCCAAGACCATGGAACACATGGGTAGATGACACTTGAGACTCCTGTGTCTTAGAACCATAATGGTATGCGTCTCTAGTGATCCAGGAGACAGAAAGTATAAGTTACACATAGAGGTGCTCACCAAAGATCAGGAAACTATACTTACTATCAGGATATGCAAAATCTGGTAAGAGGAGGGACCTCTTACCAGAGGAGAAGGACCTTACAAGGTGAACCTGCCAACAAGCATGTCTGCCTGTATCCTTAAACCACACACAGCTGTGCTCATGGGTGACTGCCCAGCAATGCCAAAGTTATAGACATGCATCAGTGTTTTCCTTGCACATACTTCATAAAGGGAGCATGATGGCTTTAGTGACATGCTGTCCTACTGGAGCCACTTGCATTGTGTGCTGTTTTTGTTTCTGTCCCTTCATCATACAGAGGACTGAGTAATGGGCAGTTTAAGTTCAGTGATGTTTTAAATGGCTGTCACTTTTATTAATTTTTGTAGCCCTGCAATTAGATGATTAATGATAATGGTTATTCTAAGGATTTTGATTTTGTTTTTAATTGATGGATGGTAATCATACATCTTTATGTGGCAGTGCGTGACATGTTGCTACATTTATATATTATGTCATGATTAACTTAGGCTCTTTAAGCCATCCATCATCTGAAACATTTATCATTTGTTGCTATTTGGGTATTGAAAACCTCCTATCACAGTTTTGAAGCATAGGATACAATATGCTTGATTATAGTTTCCTTCGAGGGTCCCTTACCTTGTGTTTGGATAGTAGCTTTCTTTTGGTGAGATTTTAAAGGAAGGTGCTCTTCATAGTGACAGTACAGTCACAAACATGTAATGCATCTTTATGCCTTTTATCTCCTTAAGCATGATGCTAATATTTTAAAAGCTGTAAGAGAACCTCAGTTCACAGGTAGCAGTCTATCATGTTGGAGAAGGCATGGTAGTCAGAGTATTTCTGCTTGTGGGAGCAAGCTAAGATGGTTTGCTCACAGATGAGTCAGTTACAATGCTCAAGCCTGTCACCTAGCAACATGCATCCTCCAGATAGACCCTACCTCCTAAAGTCTACACAGCATTTCAGAACTGCTCCAGTCGGTTTGAAATACATAAGTCTATTGCGGGAGCATTTTCCAAGCTTGGTTCACAAGCAAGCCAGGAGGAACAAGGCAGTGAGCAGTGTTTCTCGGGGGTTTCTGCTTCAGCTCCCACCCCCAGCATCTAGCTCTGACTTCTCTCAGTGACAGATTGTGACCTGGGAGTTGTAAACTGAAAGAAATCCTTTCCTCCCCAAGTTGGCTTTAGTGGTGTCTTGACAATGTAATACAAAGGCAAACTAGAACAAACATTTTTATACCCCATTATCTTACGTGCATTTACATCACAAACAATCAGAGAAGAGCATTATTGACATGGACTTCTTCACTTGGAAAGGTTACTGTCAGTACTGTCAGCCTGACTGTCAAAATGACATTCCAGTGTTGACCAAAATATGATGCAATAGCTTGATTGAAAATTGTAGACCTAATCATTGGAAGAACATGTAGTATGAAGCATTATTAATAGAGTAATTGAAACCAATAAGTAATTGAATAACTTATTACAACTTGCGACCTGTGAAAACAAACTTCTGACTTGATTTGTTTATTTTTATTTGAAAAAAAAATGTCGGGATTTTTTTCTTCCAAGTTGTGAATCTCGTCTTTAAAACCAGAGGCTCCAGTGATAATCCTCCAGCGTTTCTTTCACTCCATCTTCACTGTCTCTCAGATCCAGGAATTTTTAAAAGGCTCATTTATTTAGCCCAACCTTGGGGGCAGGCTAGGGAAGTAATTGCTAATCTCACTTCTCCACCTTCAGGACAGGGATCCACACTTCTCCCCGAGGAAACATTGTGCAAGCCATGTAGGGGTAGAGAAATAAACCATGCAAAAATAAAGTTGTATCAACTGGTCTCAAAGAGGATGCATCTAATCTAGCAGTGGTTTACCTGCTGAGGTCCGCTGGTGGTATCATGTGCTGTTAGAATATTTACACATTTCTGCTGGGCTAATTTAAAGGAACATTTTTACCTCCACCATCAGGCTGCTATTGTTCATAAGACATAGAAAACAAAATGTATCTGGGCATGGTGACCTGTGTTTGTAAACTTAGTGTTTGGAAGATTGGGTAGGAGGCCCAGCCTAGAATACATAGTAACACCCTGCCTCAAAAGCAAAAACAGAAACAACACAAACAAATTTGTGTGTGTGTGTGTGTGTGTGTGTGTGTGTGTGTGTGTGTGTAGAATACATAGTGACACCCTGTCTCAAAAGCAAAACAGAAGCAACAACACAAATAAATTTCCCTGTGTATATGTGTGTGTTTGTGTGTGTGGGTGTGTGCTATCCATCCATAATATCTTTGTTTATATCTCTATTAAAGGAATGTCTAGTTAAGGGCAAAACTGCTAATAAGATATCAAAATCAAAGTAAGTACCAAACAGAAGAAATACATACTTTTCTTTATGCCGTTTATTGGACCTAGGTAATGGGTGTTCTTCATAGAAGCAATCAGAAGACCTTGCCTAGCCTTTGAAGCTTTGTTCTGGAGAGCTGTGATGGAGTTTGCATCTTAAGCAATTGATGGCAGTTCAGTCAGATGAAAAGTAGTCATCCTCTTTTCCGAGCTCTTTCTCCTTCCCAGCCCTCCACATTATGTGTAGTCCTTTACATGAGTCCTTAAGACATTGCCGTGCCCTGCTTGGAGATATTAGTTCAACTACTTGACGATTGCTCTGGGCCCAATGTGCACATGACTGACTCATGCTAAGAGCCTGAAAGAGAATTGCTTTGTGCCTCTAGATGGATTACAGTCCCTTGCTAATTATCAGTAACCATTTAGTGCTCTTTAACCTTCTGAAGCACTTGCAGGGTGAAAGAGGTAAGCGTTAGTAGGGCCCATCTTCCCGGATGGACGACCAGTGTAAAGCTTCCTTCATGGAACTCTGATGTATTTTAGCTTTTTATACTGCCTGAGGGTTGTGCCCTCCCAGTGGTCCGTGCTGGCATCGTGATGTTGGACATGTGGCACCACTGCACAGCTATCTACCAAGGGGCATGATTCATTAAGCTTATTTAATTCTGAATTTCCACCGAGAGCTTAGACAGGTCTCTACTGCACAGGCTTCTCAACGATTTCACATTTCTCATATCCAAGACTGTTAAGTAAGGAAATTGAACTAACTGTTTACTTCTTTGACATCCAGTCCGTTACCTACCTTCTTCTGGAATTACTGTGGCTAATTTGCCAATCTGTCAAAATGGGTTTGCATGGAAGAAATGTATGAGTGTTTGTTTATGACATTGGTCTTCATATCATCTATTTTGTTTTATGTTAGGCTTACTCTGTGTAACAGGCTGTGAAAGATACAGAAGAAACATAATATTTTTTTTTAAAAAAGCATTCTGGGCATTTTGGCAGAATATGCCATCAAATAGTCAATAAAACAAAATCATGGATGCTGATTTCTTTTGTTTTGCTCACTTTCTGGTTGTTGATTTTTCTTTCTGTTGATGTGGATCATGAATGGGAGGGTTCTTTGCACACTGAGAGCTTTATTCCATTATGAACATTGTGTAGTGCTCTCCCTCAGAGATTTCAGCGCTGTGTGTCTTTATTGATTGAACCCATTCTCTGCTGCTTTGCTGTTTTATCCCATTTACCATCTTTGCTGAATCGGAAAACATCACCTGCCGCGATTGTGCTCCATTTGTGTCACACTCGCTGTACCCAAGCTTCTCTAGTTAGGGAGTGCCCTGGTGAACCATACTCAAGTGTTCCTATATCCTGTTGTCTGTTTGTCTTTCTATATCTCTTGAATATGAAGGGAGGCAGTAGTTGGGAGCCAGGTATTTGTCAGGATGTTGTGGCTTGAGGCTGTGTTGTGAGTCTAGGTGTGGTCCACTGATGCTTAGGAACCTGTGCAGTGGATGTGGGGCCAAGTTCCCATGGCAATGGAAAGCAAAGAGAGGCCTTGCTGATGGTGCCAGAGAGTCTCTTGAGAAATATGGTGATGATAGAGGTCTACAGCATTGCAAAACTAGACTCTGAGTTTTATATACAGATCTGTCTATGATATGTAGGTGATGCTAAGTGCAGATTTTATGATTCAAGTAGTGAGAAGGGGGGGGGGAGACAGGGTCTCAGGAAGGTTACCCAGACTGGTCTCAGATTTGCTAGATAGCTGATCATGAATATTCTATGAACATTTATTTGCCTTTTCCCATGCTCATTGAGAATTGGATAGTCTCAGGAAGATGGAGGCCTTTTCTATTTGAGCTGTAGTGCCCTGACCATGAAGAGTAGAGCTTATTTCTTTCTCTTATTCTGAAGACAGGGAAGTTCATATCAGAAAACCACAGATTTCGTGTCTGGTGAGAGCCTGCTGTCTGACTCAGGGATGATGCCTTCACAATATGTCCTCTCAAAGTAGGAAAGGCAAGGCAGCCTTTGGGGGAGAGGGCTCTATTTCATAAGGGCATTTATCCTGTCAGAAAAATGCTACCTCGTGACCGGACCATCTATCCAAGGCTTCATCTCTTCATACTGTCACATTTAGGAGTAAAGTTCTGATCTCTCATAGTGGATGGGAGGCAGAAAACCCCAGAGCACTGTAATAGGCTCATAAAGTTAGACCATCTGGGAAGAGCAAGGAACCGTGGTGTGGAACAGCGCACGCATCTCTTCTCAATCGCGATTCGTTCCTAGTTCCTATGGCTCTCATACAATGCTTAACCTACAGGATGAGTTATGGACAGGAGGACCACCCCTGTCGGGTCCCCTCTGGTGTCTGTTTTCCGTTGGTAATTTCATAAACATTTGTTCATTCTCAGTGACTATTGCTTATTATTATATTCTTAGTCTTTTACTAAAAGTGTTGTTTAGGGTATGTAGAAACTGTTCAAAATTCAGAAACATACACAAAGAAGAAAACCTAGATTTTTCTACAACTTTCTTAGGTAAAGATTATATTATTTTATTTTATTTTTCAGTCTTTTAATGTATTTGTGTTTTCTTATATGCAAATATATGTGATAACTGGAAAATCATCTTTAACATTTAAGTAGACATAGCATATAGCTTTGTATCTTGGTTTTCAAACTCAATTGCTTGTTACCACTAATGTTTTATGGTTTTCATTTTAAAGCAAACAATTTTTAATGTGTTTATGCATTAATATTCTTAAGATAGATACTTTGATAATAGTTTCCAGCTTTAGATGTAAATTGCCATGGTCCTTACTGTCTACAAGAAGTTTTGTTAATTTTCACTTTATTTGTTTTGCCATCAAGTAAGCTACCTTCCTAATTAATAAAAAAATGATTTTCCCTTTATTATTTCTTAATGACAATTAATTTACACATTAATATTTTTCAGAAGTTTTAGAAAAAATTATATCTTATTGAAAGGGTAGACCCAGGGAAAGCAACTTTGTGAAAATGTGTAAAACATCCAAGATTAGACGGTATCTTGCTTTGGCGATGTGTAAAGTGTAGAAAAATAATCACATGAATTTTAAGCACAATTAAGTGATTTATAATAATAGTTATAAAACCTCAAAAACTGCTCACTCATCCTAAAATACTGACATCAAGTAGGCCGATACATGAAATGTAGATTATTATAAATTCCACTTTTAGGATGTGGAGAATCAATGTATTGAAGACTTAAAGGCTGTTATTTTCTGTGACGGAACTGTGGGAACACTTGGTTTTGTTATATATTACAGACAGTGAAATGAAGTATTTCGATTGAAAACAACTCTTCTACAAATACAAAAGTAACTTTGCAGAAATCCCATGGCATGCCTCAATGACCTTTAGCATTTGAATTGTCTCTTTGCTTTTCTCTTTAGGACATCCAGGCCGAAATTGATGCCCACAATGACATATTTAAAAGCATCGATGGAAACAGGCAGAAGATGGTGAAAGCTCTGGGGAATTCTGAGGAGGCCACAATGCTTCAGCACCGACTGGACGACATGAACCAGAGATGGAATGATTTGAAAGCAAAATCTGCTAGCATCAGGTCAGAATACTCAATATCAAAACAAGATAAAATGCGTGTGTGTTTGTTTATCTATGTCTGTGTGTCTGTGTTTGTCTGTGTGTGTATCAGAAAGAAAAAGAACCAATGCAACTCTATCAGAATTTGTGTAAGGTTGAAATCCGAAGTCCATTTTCTTGCAAGTTGGGACTGGAGATGTATTAAGCAGAAGAGTACTTACCTTGGGTAGGGTCTTGGGTTCAATCCTCAGTACTGGCAAAAGAATACATAAGTAAATAGAAGTTTTTAACTCATTTATACTCCTTGCACTCTGCTGTTTGTACCAAGCTATTCACAGATATTCATGTTGTAAATCTTACAACAGTTAAGATGATGTCACTGACACCTGCTAATTGCCAAGTGTTCACTTAATATCTGTAATTAAGTAATAATAACTGTATCAAGATTGTTAGAACCATTGATATCTATCTGTCTGTCTGTCATCTATCTATGTATCATCTATCTATCTATCTATCTATCTATCTATCTATCTATCTATCTATCTATCTATCTATCATCTATTTATCTATCTGTCTATCATCTATTTATCTATCTGTCTATCTACCTATCTACATACCTACCTATCATCTACCTCTTTATCTATCTATTTGAGACAGGGTTTCACTATGTAGCACTGGCTAACCTAGAACTCACTCAATAGACCAGACTGGTGTTGAACTCATAGAAATCTGCTTGCCCTTGCCTCTCAAGTGTTGGAATTAAAGGCATACACTCTTTAAAGATAAGGTGTCCTATAGCCCAGGCTGATCTTGAGTTTGTTTTGT
>NC_022030.1:14120119-14123213 GCF_000317375.1 Microtus ochrogaster
TGTAGCAGAGCATGGGGGCAGAAGAGAGCACTGTGGTCCCTAGAATTACAGGCAACTGTGAGCTGCCATGTAGATACTGGGAACCAACCTGGGTTTTCTGCAAGAGCAGCTGATGTTCCTAACTTGTAAACTCTCTCCTTGGGCCCTGGCCTTTACCTCTTCTTCATCCTCCATCCACAGAGTGGTAAGAATGCAGACAGGTGCCATCATGCCCATTTAGAACAATTACTTTATTTAGTTGCCATGCACTGTGTACATTAGTCAGTCTCACACAACCATATTACTTAATTTATGCTGTATGTGTTGTTAAGTGACACATGAGTGTTCTTCACAAAGAATCCTGGTAAAGTGGATGGTCAGAATTTTTATACAAGAAAAGAGAAATTTATTGACAATAACGATTGAACTAATAAAATAAAAGCCAGAGTTTGAATGCAGATTTTTTTTTTCTATTGGTTTTCGGACAGTGTTTCTCTGTGTCAAAACCCTCTGTTCTGGAACTCGCTTTGTAGACCTCGCTGGCCTCGAACTCACAGAGGTCTACATGTCTCTGCCTTGTGAGTTCTGGGATTGAATGCATGCATCCCCACTGCACAGTGAATGTAGATATTTTTAACTCTTGGTATTGAACTTATTTTGCTTCATCAAGTTTTTATGTCCAATTTGAAGATGTATTGATTGAGATTAAATGCCTCTTATGGACACAAAAATGGAAAATGATGATTCATGTCTGCTTTGGGTGAGAGTAATATTCAATAAGTATGAACCTTAGGATCAGAAGTCTGACGAGGGGGCACCATTGGCAAACCACCCAGAGTAACAGAATGGTGCCCTATTGGAATTCAAGCAGATTTACGGTCATATTCAGTAGATGCGAGAGTTTCTAATTGGCAATAAGTTAAAGGACACTGACAGAATGCCATATTAGTGAGAGTGATAATTCAAAAGAGGAATGTTGGTGGAAAGCCTTGGGTTTGGTTGTGTCATGTGTTGATATGGTATGTCTAACCATAAAACCAAATTGATTCTCGCACTTTACTATTTATTTTCTGATTTTGGACAAATTGCTTCACCCATCTGAACTTTGCCAAATTGTACGATAAGTATCCAACACACTCGATTGTCAGGAAGAGTAAAGTAGATTGATTTGATAGTTTCTTAGTCTCCGTAGACCTTGGTAATGGTAAATTCTAGGCTATTTTTCATATGCAAGGTTGTTGAGTGGATCTGATTAAGTTGGTGTTGGAAATCCATGCAGCGACTGTCAGAGAACAGAAATCTTCCACTCATATGAATGATTTTCTTTAGAATTAAGGTAGCATGTCCTGTAACATACAGTCCTGGGGGCTGGAGAGATGGCTCAGTGGTTCAGAGCACTGGCTGCTCTTCCAGAGGACCTGGATTCAATTCACAACACCCACAATGCAGCTCACAACCATCTGTAGTTCCAGTTCCAGGGGATCTGATACCCTTACACAAATATGCAGGCAGGCAAATCAACAATACATATAAAATAAAAATAAATCATTAAAAAATGCAATTGCTCTATTTCTTAAGATGGTTGAAATGTGGCATGCTGTTGGTTCCTCTCTGTATAGATCCAGATGGAAATTCTGTCTCCATCAGCTGACTATTCTGTTTGTTTGTGCTGGAGAAGGATGCCTTTGCTTATGCTGTGTAGATGCTAGGTTTACATCTATATTGACTCACTTATATTTCCCATAATTTGATATGTATAACTAAAGATGAAATAATTTTTATATTCAAATATTTAAAAAGAAAATACACATCATTTATATATTTATATGAGATAAATGGGCTTATTATTTCTCAGTATTGGGCTTTCCTTCATGTGGGAAGCTCAGCTAAGAAAGAAGAACAGGACAATTTTGGGGAGCATTGCACTTTGGAGAGACACTGTCCTCAAATACTGATATCGCCATGCAACAGTTATTCTACAGTGGGCAAGATCTTAACCCATGTGTGTGCCTCAATTTCCTTGTATGTAAATTTAGAGTAATTTCTTTTTTAAAAAAATATTTATTTATTTATTATGCATACAATATTCTGTCCGTGTGTATGTCTACAGGCCAGAAGAGGACACCAGACCTCATGACAGATGGTTGTGAGCCACCATGTGGTTGCCGGGAATTGAACTCAGGCCCTTTGGAAGAGCAGGCAATGCTCTTAACCACTGAGCCATCTCTCCAGCCCTAGAGTAATTTCTTTAATAGGGCTGCCATGCATGTCTCATTTAGTCCATGCAAAGTGGCCCATATTTATTATTATTGTTATTATTATTATTATTATTATTATTATTATTATTATTATTATTATTAGTTACTATTTTGTTTGGCACTAGTTAATTCAGAAGACACAGAAACTTCTCTCTTCCTAAACCCCTCTCATTTCCTGGCTGGATTCTGAACAAACGTGAAAGAAAAATGAATTCAGCTGGCCTCCTTGGGAACCCTAATGCCATGGGAATGGCTGACAGAAGCCAGAAGAAAAGAGATGGCTTAGAGTTTAGATTGCTAACTCAACCCTAGAATGATGCAGAATTCCCAGCAGTCACTGCTCAAGGTGGCTTTCCAAGTGAGGTACTCTACATGCGAGAGTGAGGAAATAACTCTCTGATGATCTGTTGGGAAGAAAAATTCCTCTCTGATACTCTCTATTTTTAGTTCCCCTCACTTCATTTTACATGCTAATGATGTGGGCGGGATTGCTGGTCAGGTCACTCAGGTGATTTCTCTCTAGCCCTGGGAGTCCAGCCTTGTTCTCACTTTGCCTTCTGTAGGTATCAAACTCTCTGATGTCTTTAATATTTCCACAGACTTGGCCGCTACTCTTCCCTGTAATTTATTGAAAATTGCCTTTTCTCTTAATTGCTTACTTTGCTTGAAATGGTCTTTAATAGAGGTTAATCTCCTCAATTTTCCTTGCCTAGAAGCCAGTGGGAATACATACTCCAAATATTTATGACTGGTATAGACAACAAACATCATTCTTAGCCAGAGCTTAGAAGAAGACTGTTTGCAAAGGGAGCCTGGCCCATTAGTTTCAGTTTCTTATTGGCTAGCTCTTACATATC
>NC_022030.1:14124903-14128071 GCF_000317375.1 Microtus ochrogaster
AGCCCATGTAATGAAATGTCTCTCTGTACTTAGCTCCTTCACAGTCAAAAATTTTAAAGAAAACACAATGTACATAATCCAGACTCTCTGTGACTTTTTCATTTTTACGTGGCTTATTTTTCTTTATTTCTTTAAATCTACAACTATCTGTACTCTGTCTCTTTAAAGACTATACCCTTTTTTTAAGACATTAACTTTATTCTTTATATTCTTTCTCTTCTCTCTCTCAAGCCTACGTACATTCATCCAACAGTGTGGTCTTTTATGTCTGAATCTGTTTTATTGTGAATCTGTAACTTTTTTTTTACTATCCAGGAGCATTTCTTAAAATGTTAAGCAGTTCTTAAAAACTTAAGTTGCACATGTACAGGTAATATGGTACCGTCTGTGCCCTGCCCAGTCGAAACCTTAACTGCATTGTTATTACAGTAATTACGGTAGTTCCTGCCAACCAGACCAGACCAGTACAGTTCAGCATGGAGCAGCCTCTCCTGCCCCAGATCCATTTGGTGCCCCTGAGCTGCGCACAGTTCCAGGCACACAGCAAGTCCACATTGGAGCCGTACTCGTGAGCAGTTTAATTCTGAGACTGAGCGTGCAGCACAGAAACTCTTTTTATCC
Source organism: Microtus ochrogaster (assembly GCF_000317375.1). Classification (NCBI taxonomy): domain Eukaryota; kingdom Metazoa; phylum Chordata; class Mammalia; order Rodentia; family Cricetidae; genus Microtus; species Microtus ochrogaster. Next base: position 14,125,525 of record NC_022030.1, read on the forward strand.
AAGTTACAACCAAATCTGACATGCAGAGCACTGTGCAGTCTGAAAACATCTCTCTATATCGCGGCAGGAATCCGCCATGCTCTTCAGCCTGCCTAAGCCTGATTCTACCACCTGGGCAGATGGGAGCGCTGAGCCATCGGCAGGGTCTCAGAGCACTCTCCTTCCGATCCCAAGCGGGAACACAAACATCCAGTCCCATAAAAGCCATTGAAATGCTTTAAAGCCAGAGTTTGCACTGGCAGCACAGCCCCAGGAAGCCGCGCTTTAAAATGACACAGCTTTTTTTTTTTCTGCTGTTGCCGAATCAGGAAATCTCTCTACAGCATGCCACCAACAAACAGCAAAATTCTGTGTTAAATCCTCTCTCCCTTATTTTTAAGCCTTCTCAGGTTTTTAAGTGGATTTAGCTCATCACGTCTGGGCACCACTCTGTTGTAATAGGAGCGGTGGGGCTGCGTCCCCCCGCCACCCAGCCGCCCACATGGCTAGCTTTACCCGAAATAATTACACGAAAACTGTATTCTTTTAAACACTGCCTGGCCCATTAGTTTCAGCCTCTTAACCCATTTCTAATAATCTATTTAGCACCATGAGGTGCGCTTACCAGGAAAGATCTTAACCTGCGTCTGTCTGGAGTGGAAGAATCATGGTGACTCCCTGACTCTGCTTCTTTCTCCCAGCATTCTGTTCTGTTTTCTCCACCTACCTAAGGGTTGGCCTATCAAATGGGTCTAGGCAGTTTCTTTATTAATAAGAAATCACTCCCACATCAGTTCTCTCTGAACCTGATGCCAGGGAGACCCAGGGATTCTCCTGTCTCTTCCTTTCCAGTGCTGTGTTGCAAGTGCCACCTTCTATGTGAATGCTGAGAATCTGAACTCAGATTCTCCTGCTTGCATTCCAAGCATTTTTGCCAATTGAGCCATTGGCCCTGACTTTGAGTTGCTATAGAAAGCATGGGAGGGGGAGCTAAGGGTTCTTTTATATAAGTTGATACTGTCTACTTATAATTGGTGTTATAATTCTGAATAGTTTTCTATTTTATTCACTGCCTGCCTATCTTCAGAGGTCTTCTTTTTCTTTAGCCTTCAAATTTCTTTTTCTCTCTCTTTGGAGGACTTAATTATTTTCTGAGGATGAGGCCATCTGATTGATGACCCCTCTGCTCCTTCCAGTAGATATTTGTGGTTTCTATATTTTAAATCATGTTTAGGTTTATATTACCATGCCAGAGAATGTTTCCTTTAATTAATTGTTTTTAGAAAGAGGATGTCTGCTGTTTATTGAAGTTTTTTTTGCATCAAATCTACTCTTGATTACTTTATAGATATTACCTCCATTGACTATGATGTGGTCGCTGAAGGAACTATCTTAAATACTACTTTAAAGTCTTTTTGGATGACCATGATCAAGCCTTTTACATACTAAACTTCAGTGGGTTAATATGTTTTAACATCTTAAATACAATGCGCATATAGAAATTTATATACACATATACACACATATCTCAGGTCAGTACATAAGAAGTTAGCCGAAGACTTGAGATTTCACGTATAAAATAGACTCTAAGAATGCTGGTACTATTTCACAATCCCTTGTAAAACCAAGCTGGAATTCTACTAATAAATTCAAGATTCAATGGCATGACTTACATTTTAAAATTAAATTTATTTAATGTAAGATTATGTTAATTAAATATCCTCTTATCAGCTTAATGATGTTTAATATAGATCCCTCCTAACAAGAGGTTTCCAAGGCCAGGGAAGTTGTCCAATGTAATGGAATCAGAGTTCAAAGATAAAATTCTATCTTTCGTTTCTTTTATAAGCCTCTTAAAAGATTGGGGCCCCGTTTCAAAGGATGCCCCTTAGAGCAGATGACCCTTTGCCGTCATCCTTTATGTTGCATGTTATGACGTTTTACAGCTCCATTCTTAACCTGAAGGACCTGGTTTTGCTAACCACATGATAAAACTAAAGTCTCCTTTGCCTAAATGTAAGAGAACAAGATTCTGCTCTTTCCCTGTTACAAAATCCTCCAGCAGGGCTCTCTGCGATGACTGGTAGCAGCCCTGGTCAATGTGGTTTCTTCATGACCCCTTAGCCATAAGAGGCATATTGAACTCTTCAAATGTGGCTAGTGTAAATGAGGAGCTGAATTCAAATCTCATTCCTCTTAATGAACCTGAATTTATGTTTCAATAGCCACACATCCCAGGTGATAGCTACATCAACTCATAGCTTTGGGGTACTGTTTAGTGGCTGAATTTGAAGGACTTGTGTTTTTCTTGGTGGGTCTTCATGCCCGTTTTGAGAGTGGGAACAATCTGTTTGGAATGTTTTTACCCGATATATATATTCTTAGTTACATCAGTGAAGGTTGTGTTGTTGTTGTTGTTTTATAACTCAGTATAGAATAGTGGGCTTCACAATAAACTGAAAATAAATTACACATACCCAGAATTACAGATTTCATTCTGTATGATCTATCTATCTATCTATCTATCTATCTATCTATCTATCTATCTATCTATCTATCTATCTATCT
>NC_022030.1:14128171-14173226 GCF_000317375.1 Microtus ochrogaster
TATCTATCTCTATATATAGTGTAATATATATGTATATGAATATTACACTATATGTATATGAATATTACACTACAGGAGGTAATATGGCTTGGCCTCCTCTTCACTAAGATCCTTACACACTTTGGGAGATTAACTGTGCAAATGTGTTTTGACTTGTGTGCAGTACAGATGAGCAATTTATCTTTTTCCTCCTCTGGCTGTTTAACCGAAGTCTTTCTTGGTGGAAGTCCACATTCTCCCAGTGCTGCCTGAGGCCTTCTGTGTCCTGTACATGGTAGAATGGCTGCCAGATTTCCCATCATGGGCTTGTATTTTGTGGACTCGAATTTTTCCCAGTTTGACTTTAGAATGTTGACAGTTTGCCTTTTTGTTTTGGAAGCAGGATAACACTGAAAGCGTGCTCCATGGACATTGGTTTATGTTGATAAGTGAAAACCATTTTCCCCCTGTTCTCTTCCTACCTCTCTTCCTTCCTTTCGACAGGGTCTTATGTGTCCCAGGTTGGCTTGGAACTCACTGTGTAGGTGAGAATGATCTTGAACTGTTGATCCTCCTGCCTCTATCTCCTGAGTGCTGGGATTCCAGGCAGATACCACCTCACCTGGTCTATGAGGTGCTGGTGATCAAATCAGGACCTTATGTTTGCTGAGCTAGTACTCAACTCATTCCTGTCCCTAGTCCCCACACGGGTATCTCTTAGCCTATGACCCTCCATGTGCTAGTTTCTGTTGATGCTTATGTTCTGGAGAAGTGTATAATAGCTTGTTTGATGGCAGTTCCTTTGAAAATCACTTTGGTGATTTGACACAGATAGGAGTGTGCATTCCACTCTGTGGTTTTTTTTTTTTCTACTGGACTCAATTGGTAAAATAAACTTTTAATGATTTTTTTGTCTGGCAAGACTTTATGTTATTTTAGAATAGCTGGCCATATAAAAAGTTTTAAAACTAAGAGCTTTATAAAACCAGATTTCATCTAGAAAGGGGTATCCGTGTGAAGTAGAATCCATTGGTGATATTGAGGGGTATCCGTGTGAAGCAGAATCCATTGGCGATATTAAGGTTAATACTGCAGTCAATGAAAGGGTCTCTTGCACCGCACGAGTCACATATCCAAAAGATGAACTTCTGCAAGTAAGACACCGTGATAAGTCCTCTACAGAAAAACATTCCTACAGGCACTGAGTTAGGTAAAGCAATGTTCTCAAAAATGCCCAGAGCATGAGGATGACGTGTTATCTCTGTTGGGGCAATTCAAATTATAGTTACAGTAAGAGAATACAACTAAGTCACACATGAGCATACAATTTGTCCTTACAAAGCTTTAAACCCACTGACCAGGAAAAAGCCAATGGGTCTTTCATCAAGATGAAAGAACTCCAAACGAAATAGGAACACCAAAGGCTACTGTGGAAGCCCGTGCCCGCTTGGGCAAATGGTAGTAATCTGCTAAGCACAGAGGTGCAATGTGCTGGAGAATAAGCAGAACAGGTTTGCCAGACAGCGATTCTGTCTGATGAGCTCAGTGTTTATTATGGGAAAGCAGAGGTGCGGAGAAGCACGCAGAATCGCTGCTTCCGTTTTCATTTCAAAGCCATTTCAGCATCTCTTGTAAGAAGTATGGCCTTCATTTATGCAGATGATCCTTCAGGGGGCTGAATACCTGAACACCATAATGCTCAATGCTCAATCCCAGTATTTCTGTGCGCTGAAGAGTCCATCGCATGGAGAAAGACATTCGTGTGTGTGCTCTTCAGGAAGTGTGTAGCATTTGATAGGTAGCTTAGTTACTGATTGATGATGAAACTACAGACCCTGAAGATGCAGCACCAGATCTGAGTAAGAGGGTGGATGTGCACATACATGGTTTACCCAGGAGATATTCAGCACTTCTTGGTTGAATAGAGCCCCCTGATTTCCAGCTGTCTTTTTGCATTTAAAAACGGTTGGGAAACAATTGCGACAGCCCTGTCAAGAATGTATAAGGCAACAAGTATTTTGCATTAGCAGCCAATGACTACAGGGCTTTCAATTAGTATAATTGGAATCGCTTAGCTGTGCTCTATGACAAAAAAAAAAAAAAACAAAAAAAAACAAAAAACTTGTTTATCAGGAAATTCCCCCCCCCCCACAAAATTAAAAGCTATGCAGAAAAGCTGGAACTCAAGGAGAATCAGGATCTTGTCAAAACACAGTTTTATCAAATTAGATCAATCCTAGCGTCTGTGGAAGAAATAGAAAGAAGAGTAAAAGAAAGAAAAGAAAATTTTTCTTGTGTGTGTGGGGGTTGTGTGTATGTGTGTGTGATGGGGGGCTGCATACATATGTGTGTAAGTACAAAGGAGGCCAGAAGTCAGGTGTCTTCCACTGTTGTTCTCTATTAACCGAGTCAGGGAATACAGCTGAACTCAGAGCTTAGGATTTCAGCTACTGTAGCTGGCTGTCTTTGCCCACTCCCCCACCCACCCCCTCGCTGGTAATAGAGGTAGCCACCGCGACTATCTGGCTTTTTCAGTGTGGATTCTGGGGATCCAAAGACCAGTTTTCATGCTTGTACGGCAAGCACTCCCTCCACCCATCCATCACCAGACTAAACTAGCTAAACTAAAATGAAATTTAAGCTATACGGTTTTGAAATAATTATAGAATGCTTTGGACATCTTTATGACTGAAAAATGTTTCAGTATTTTATAGCTAACCTTTTGGAATGGGACATTGAACGTTCAACTTTGAGTGGTTAGTTTTATTAGCCAGGTGGCAATGCAGCTGTGAATAGATTGAAGGAAAATTGCCCTTTGCAGGAACTATGTGAATGCGGGCTCATGGTATTTTAAAGCGGACCTGGAGCACCAGCTTTTCCTCTGGCCTGGGATATTTGGATGGTAGACTCTGGTTATCGTATTGTGAACTAGAGACGAGCTAGATTAACTTTTAACCAAGACTCAAGATATCATCGAATGTCCCCCGCTGGAAATGGCATCTAACTGTGAGCAATGAGGTCATATTTGCTGTGTTACCTATTACAAAACAGTTAGCTTTGAGACAGAGACTCAAGTGATTCAGATATGCGCAGGAAATCCTTGAGAGGTCTAGGTGACCATAGTGCATGAGCTTGTTGGGTTGCTTCCGTGCCCTTGGTAAAGGATCAGATTTATGGAGGTAGGGATCCTAATGCCAACCTCATGGGAAAAGTGGTCTTAGAGGGCATGGAGTCTGAATGGACTGGAGCTGAGTGAACGTGGAGTCTAAATGGGAGCTGGAGCTCCCCACATAAGTCAGATATACATGCACTCCACCCTTGTAAGTCATCATCTTTGGAAGATGTTGTGTAATGAGCCTATGTAATTCTCCATCAACCTTCACCCTCTCAACCAGCTTGATCACAGACAAGCCAGGAAGTCCATCTCATCAGCATAGCACTGAGTCCACATTCATGGCTCTCCACCTGGGTACAGCAGTACTGAGAAGTTCAACTCCTTGGATGACTGGAATTTCTCTAAATCAGCTGTTCTCATCATACGGGTCATGGACCCTGGCGGGGAGGGGGACATTGAATGACTTTTTCTTAGGGATCACGTAAGACTTTTGGAAAACACAGGTATTTACATTATGATTCATAACCGCAGCAAAATTGCAGTTATGAAGTAACAACATAAATAATTTTATGCTTGGGGGCTAACATAAGATGAGGAACACAAGATGAGGAAGGTCGCAGCATTAGGAAGGCTGAGAATCGCTGCTCTAAATAGTCCATGTTTTTAAAGCCGTCCCTTCTATGGGTTCCGGGCTACATAGGTGGGCTCTTCCAGGAGCTTAACAAGAACAAGGAAGAATTTGTTCTCTGATTAATACTGATGTCCTCCAAGGATTTCAGTCTACTAGAACTGAAACCAAATATTTTCTAAAATCATCCTTGGTTATAAATTGATGGCTGTGTTCAAAAGGGAAATAATTAATAAAACAAGATGTCACCATTAAGTCAGAATGTATATGCACATATGCAAAAGAGTACCTAGCATGTACAAGGTCCCCAGATTAATTCTTAACATATAAACATATGTCCATGCATGTGTGTATACATGCATATATACATAAGTACAAAAATAAGTGTATAAAATACTGTGGTCAGTGACTTCTGCCTACTTATTCTTTGTTCACATGGCCATTTGGCATAGGATTATAGTCAGGCTAAAGCCAAGTAGTGCCCTGGCTAAATAGTGATGTCTCAGTTAAGGTTTCTATTACTGTGAAGAGACACCAGGACCATGGTAACACTAATAAAGAAAAACATTTCACTGGAGAGGCTTAGAGTTCAGAGGTTTAGTCCATTATCATCATGGCGGGACATGGCTGCATACAGGCAGACATTGTGCTGGAGAAGGACCTGAGAGTTCTAGATCTTGATCTGCAGGCAACAGGAAGTGAACTGTCTACCACACTGAGCATAGTTTGAGCAGAGGAGACCTCAAAGCCTGTTCCCATAATGACACTTCCACCTACAAGGCCATACCTACTCCAACAAAGCTACACCTCCTAATAGTGCCACTCTCTTTGGGGGCATTTTCTTTCAGCTCTCCGCAAGTCACTCACTGCTTTCAACAGTTCGCAATTAGAAATTCCAACTAGAAATCGGAAGTATTTCTAATGTCTTCCTTCTAAAAATTTACTTGATTGTAAGAAAAACTGAGAGCTAATGATCCCCTTTTCCTCAAAGAAAAAGTCTTTTTTTTTCCATTTAGAGATAAAAATTAATAAACTTTAAAAAAGGTTTAAGCAAATATTATTTTAATCATAAAATGTAGTAAGGATCTGCCTTTTTATCTTTTTCAATTTTTCTTTCTTTCTTCCTTTTCTTCCCACTTTTGAAACAAGGCCTCACAGTTTATCCTTGGATTGCCTAGATTACATTATCTGTGTCAACCAGACTGGTCTTGAATTTGCCGAAATCTCCTTGTCTGTCTCCTGAGTGCTGGATTTAAAGACATGAACCACCAAACAGGCTCGAAATGTTTTATGTGTGTTCCATCTGTCTCCTTCCTCTCATTATATATTTAGATGAAATGAGAAAAGCTCTTTGAATCTTTATATTGGGAACTATCAGAACCTGGCTTGTAATTTAGTGTATCACAGACACAGCGTGGATAGTATAGCTTTGTTGATATGACTGTTTCTCACAGGGCATGTTCCCTGTGCCAAGAGTCAGTCTGCCTTTCTTTGGAAGTGAGAACTGTTTGATCACACCGGATGGTTAGGCCACAGGAGTGTGTTTTTTCATTGTAACTGGCAGCTGACGCTTCCTCACATGGCCTTCCTTGTCTGTCAACAGGGCCCATTTGGAGGCCAGTGCTGAGAAGTGGAACAGGTTGCTGGCATCTCTCGAGGAACTGATCAAATGGCTCAATATGAAAGATGAAGAGCTGAAGAAACAGATGCCCATTGGAGGGGACGTTCCTGCCTTGCAGCTCCAGTATGACCACTGCAAGGTAAGGGGCCTGTCTCTTACAGTCTTCTTATTTATTCTAAATTCAATCTTGGTAAGCAAATAGAATGAAATCCTAGAAAAAAGGAAAGTATAAACTAATTACCACAGCTTTCCAACCCTCTTTGTCTTTTGCTTGTTGATATTTGGGCATTTTATTTAATTATATTCTTTGCTTCCATTTCTTTCATGTTTCATGGTTTGTTCATATTTAACTGAAAATTTTCATAGTGCAGCTATCCAAAGCAGAATATTGTTTTTAGTTCATCATGGACCTTATCCATCTAATAAATTTCTTTGGGTATCAGTATATTAGAAAAAAACTTCAAACTACATATTATCCTTTATTTTTATGTATGTATGGATGCATGCATGCATCCATCCATGCATGCATTTTAAAGACAGGGTCTTGCTTTGTCGCCCAGGCTGGCCTCAGACTCACCAAGTAACCTAAGGTAATCTGGACCCTGTATTGATCCTTGTTTCAGCCTCCAAGTGCTGAAATTGCAGGGAAGTGCTTGATGCTGCACCTGACTGTGACTTAACTATAAGTGCCAAAGTCATGCTGTCAGAAAGAATTAAAAAGTAGAGCGGGCTGGTGGGATGCCTTTGTTTCCAACTCTCAGAAGGCAGAAACCGGTGGGCCTCTGTGAGTCTGAGGCCAGCAAAGGTGACATACTGAGACCCCCGTCTCAGGTAAATGATTAAATACATACATAAAGTTACAAAGTAGTCCTAAGACTTTAGCTTCACGGTAGAGCACTTGCCCAGTTTGCCCAGTCTTATTTTCATCTTGTCAATGGAAATAAAAGTAGAGAAAAACTGTAGGGCAGGTTTCAGTTCTGTATCAAATGAAGACCGCAGTGTGAAATAAAAATCATCTTATCTTTTATTTCCCTAAATGTCCATCTCTCTTTAAATCAGATTTTCTTCTGGACAGACATCCATCTCTATGCAGGCTTGTGCTCTTATTTTGATGAATGTACTATTAATCCTTTAATGTCATCTGACATTTCCCTCAGCCCTTAGATTTCTAAACATCTTCACCTAGTCCAAGTTCTGTTAATTTATTTATATCCTTTTATATTATTTTCTCATATATTGCATATCATTCAGTTCTGTTGTAGTTCCCCTACTCATATGCAGTATGGATTCCCATTCAAAGTCTGTACATTTTAATACCATATTATGCGTCTGTTCCCATAACAAATGAATACTAATATATGCCTTCCTGGTGCAAGATACCATCTATTTAATAAGATGTTCTAACACATTGATAGGACCTTGAATTTTATTTCATTCTGACCCTTGTGATAAGTGAATAAAATTACTTTTTCAGTGAAGAGAGAACACGATGGGGAGATAGCTCTGAAATAGAAAGACAGATGTTGGTCTATTGAGCAACAACAATAGTGGAGTTTAAATTAGTAACTCTATAAAAATCAGAGCTCCCCCCCCCCTTTTAGTTGTTTGCTTGAGATAAAATCTCTCTGAAGTCCTGGAATTCACTCTGTAGACCAGGCCATCCCCAAACTCACAGAGATCCTCCTGCCTCTGCCTCCTGAGTGCTGGGATTAAAGGTGTGCACTATCATGTTCAACTCTCCTTGTTTTGTCCCAGCTTTCTTCTGTGTAATGATGATTCCCTTTCTGCGGTTCAGGTGTTGGTAAGGAAATCAAGTCACACCACGGTTTTCTAACAATATTTAGTGCTCTGTGTGTGCAGTAACTCTTGCTTGTGACCGTGTCTTGCTAGTTTTGACTATAACTCAGTTCTTATATAGGAAGTTATTATCCTCACGGAACCTTGGCCATGGCCCAACAGTGAGCCCTCCCACCCAATCCTGTTCTCTTGCTTGGTGACTCTTGGTGGTGTTGCCTAGCTTTAGAGCCCATTGCACTCTGTCTTATAGAACTTCATGAATTACTCTGCCTTAACTCTTTAGTCCCAGGCATTGACATGATCAAGATAATGCTGACAGTGATGCTGATAACAATGTCAGCTCCCATCCCTCTGCAAGTGTTTATGAGTGACAGATACACACTGGGTACTATTCTCGTCACTGATGAGTCAGTGCTGAGTAACAACCAAGTTCTTGTAGCTGGGAGTGTCACTCAGTAGTGGAATGTTTCCATCACGTGCAAGGCTCCTGATTCATCCCCTAGAACCACGAAAATGAATACATGAAGATGCTGGAAAGATTGCCCAGTGGTTAGGAGCACTTGCTTACTCAGGCTTGGTTATTATCACACACATGGATGCTCACAACCATCCATAACTTAGCTCCAGTTTCAGGGAATCCAATTCCATCTGTCCTTCATGGACACCAGGTGTGCATGTGGTTTATATGCACATATGCACATACACATATAAAATAAAAATTAATAAATCAGAACAAAAATGAACAAATAACTGAAAACCCAGTTCTTGACTGAGATGTCATAAGAGTAAAAGGAATGAAGAGTAGCTGGTTTCTAAATACATTTAGAAAGAGAAAAAACAGGATAGGTGGCTGCCTGGAATGTAGGAATTGAAAGGAAAAGACTCAGGCATGTCCTGGGGCCAAAGTGTTTGGACTAAGGAGAAGGAAAGCAGAAGTATCATTTAGACAATGGGAAAAATGATTGAAGGAGCAGCCAGGGCAGGAACATCAAGACCTTAGCTGTTATCCATGCTCAGTAGGACGTTGGGTATGCAAACTTGAAGTTAGGGGAAAGATCAGAGCTAGAGAAAAAAAAATTGTAATGCAGAGATCAGGTCAGGGTTGGATCAAGCCTCCTAGGAAGTGATCACAGAGAGAAAACTGGAGTGTAAAAAGTGAGCAGCAAGGAACCCAAATTTTACAGGTCAAGAAGTTGAGATTGAGATGGAGCACAGAAGAACCCAGGGAAAGCAGAATCTAGAACACCAAGCAAAGTACTGTACTGAGGGTATTGTGGATACAAGGACATAATACTGCTGAGAGATTAGGAAGAGGACAAGTCAGACACCCTGAAGGCTCTCCTGTTGCCTCGAACAGGAAGGAGTTTAGGGACGTGATGGAATCTGAAGCATGATTAGAGGAAAATCTAGAGAGAATATAAGCAGAAGTACAGACATTTATTTGAGAAGATTGTACAAGGAAGGACAGAGTCTGAAGGGGGGAGCTCTGGGGACTGCGATCCTGTAATAGTTTTATAAACACGGAGACTACTCTGCACTGATGGAAATGACTCTGGAGAGCAGAGAAAAACCAAGGATGTTGTGGAGAATGGCTGTGGGAAAAATGACCAGATAGGGCCCATTGAACTACTGGGGAGTTGGTCTTGGGTGGGAAGGCAGGGAGTTGAACCACCATAATAGCAAAATACATTAACTATGTAGGCATGGATAGGAGTCGTTTGCTGGACTTGGAAACGTGAAGGGGTTGCTAATGAAATGAAAAGCAAGATCATGGACTGAGTAGGAGAAGAAAGGGCTGAAGATGTTGCTCAGTGGTCGAGTTCTCACCTAGTATTCATGAGGCTCCTGGTTCAATCCCCCAGCACCAAGCTGGGGAGTGGGCAGGGGTAGGAGGGAAAGGATGTGTAGATTTGAAGAGAGCAGAGGTAGAAAGTGTGGTCTATCAACTGATATCACGTCAAGCTTTGCCCCATGTGAATTATACACAAAGGAAAAACTTAAGAGAGGAAATTAAGGCTAAAAGTCTGATTCTTCCATGTTTTCTCTTTAGGTTGCGCCATTTGCTAGGCATTGTAAATGGGGGTGAAATTAGAGGTGCGTTGATTCCTCCTTGATGTGAGGATAGCAGTGGGCTAGGTAGACAGCCTTCTGGGCCTCTGTGTTGACATGGGGTTCAGGGTGCACTGGGGTGGGTTAAGGGGTAGCAGCTGGCTGTTTATATGTGTGGTAGTGTGGGTGAGAGCTGTGAGCAGACATTGTTTCTGGGGTGATGGTAGAGAAAGCGCCTTGAGCTGAAAGGCGAATATGTTCCCTTCAGAACTGGCTTTGGCACTGCCATCCTGGGTGACTCTGAAAACGTTAGCCGACTTTATTCAGTCTGCACTCTCCATACCAATGGGATGGGCATAGGGGATTTGATGACTGGTGGGGACCAACGTCTGGTTCAGAAAGTATCTATCTCCATCCTTACATGGTGGAAAGAGCTCCTTCATAAGAGGCTGAATTCCACGCTTGAAGCTTCCTCCCTCATGATCTACTCACCTCTCAAAGACTATATCTCCTGCTACTATAGCTTTGAATTAGGACCTCGACACGCTGGTTTTAGAGGAACACAAACACTCAAACCATGTGAGTACTCCTACCTCCTCTGCAGAATGATTCCGAATGGAATAACATGAATGACAAGAGTTTTTAAAAAAGCGACATGCATCGGGCAGTATATCATTTTACTCAATTACATGTGTTCTGTCAAAAGCTGCTTTCTTTCCCAACAACCAAGAGTAATTATTAAAATGATGTAATTATACATATGGCGCAGAGGGGTATGATTAATATTAATTTACATTAATATGAGTGCACGCGATTAGAATTCGAGCATAATCATTACGCATTAGTACAATTACGGCATAATTTAAAGGAATATGTTACTTGTTGTCTAGTCATTTTCTTGACTGTGACTCATCAGGGGAAGGATTTGTTTCGCTGCTCAGTTTCACGGCAGGGAAGGTATGGCAATATTCATAATGGAAGTAGCGGTTTCTGCCCATGGCAGTGGTAGCTTAAGCAGCTTGCTTCTATCTCAGCAGATGAATAAACAGGTTGTCCTAGATCCCTTCTCAGTTGCCATGATAAGACACGGACCCAAAGCAACTTGGGTACGAAAAGGGCTTGCAGATTACAGTCTACCATCCATCATGGCAAGCCAGAGCGAGAACTCAAGGCAGGACCCTGGAGGCAGGCACTGAGGCAGAGACCAAGGAAGCGTGCTACTTACTGGCTGGCTTCCTCTGGCTTGCTCGGCTACCTTCATTGTACAACCCGGGCCTACCTGCCAAGGATGGGCAGCAGATGGAGTCCTCTTACATCAGATAGCAATTAATAAAATCCCCCACAGGTATGACCACATAACAGTCTGACGGAGGCGGTTCCTCCATTTAAGTTTCCAAGTGCGTTAACAGGAGCTTGGGTCTGAAGTAGAACTGTCCTAGAATGCTCCAATTTCTGCCTCTGGATTGCATGTCCCAAAGCTTCTAGACATTCTCCTAAAGGGCGCCATCAGCTGATGACCCAGTATCCAAGCACATGATTCTATGGAGGATGATGCACATTCTATTTGCGCCTTAATACCTCTCTGTACATCTTACAGAACACAACCTTCTGTAATCATTTGAAAAGTCTCCGTACAGCTGAGCTACAGCAGAGTCAAGTGATTTCCTAAAGTGAGTCCCTTCCAGGTTTTTTGCCAAGCAGCCTTCTCTCTTCTCTCTCTCCGCCTCTCTCTCTCTCTCTCTCTCTCTCTCTCTCTCTCTCTCTCTCTCTCTCTCTCTCTGTGTGTGTGTGTGCCCCTTTTCTCTGTGTTCTCATTTTTCCTATCAAAGGAAATCTTTACTTACTGTGTGTGTACATGCAGCTTCGACTTGTCAGCTGTTAGAACCTCAAGGGCCCTAGGACGTGCTCACTGCTAGAGGGAAATGGAAACACGCCATGGCTCAATGAAATCTGAATGGCCGCTTCTGCTTTTCCCTTTCCCTTCTAACCGATGCTCATCGTATTCCTTCTGCATGCTTGTACCTAAGACACCAGCACAGAGACCGATCGCAGCCTCTGTCCACATGGAAGTGTCGTGGAAGGGACAGCCTGGGTGTTCCTATGTTCTGAATAATGAGTGTTCAGAGAAGGATTATGGCAGAACTAGGAAACACACATTCACGTTGGTCACTGCTGTCTGCCCATCACCCTTTGTTTCCCTCATCTTCCATCTTTGCGCTTTGTTACATCACACACAGACTGAGTTCATGGGTCCAGGTTCCTCTGAAGGATCTAGAACCATCTTTGTTATTTTAGCAATGCAATACAACTTCATGCAGAACATGGAATGGTTAAACAATTTTTCACAGATATGTTTTTTAACGTAGTGAAATAATGTTATTTTAAATCTTTTAGATTTTTCTAATATAAAATTCAAGCCCAATAGCACTATTGTTAATAAAACATCTTCAGGAAAGCTACAGGCATCTAATTAAGGCTACAAAAGGTTGAGGTTTCATGATCTAGCATCTTAAAGTACGTGAAAGCTGGTGCTTTCTTTTGTGATTGCTCTCAGTCTGTGCATTGCTTCTCTTTCTGTTGCTGTGATACGACACCCTGATAAAAAGGAACTTGGAGGAAGAAAGTGTTTAATTTAGATCACAGTTCCAGGTTCCAGGTCATCATTTCAGGGATGGGATGTCAAAGAACTTGAAACAGTGCATCAGAGAGAGATGTGTTAATGCAAGCATGCTTACTGCTCATCTCTCTCTCTTTACTGTTAAGTGGTTCGAAACCCAAGTCAAGGGAATGATGCTACCCACTTTAGGCTGGTCTTCCCATATCTTAATGTAATCAAGACAGTGTTGTAGAGACACTCCCACAAGTTGACCTCATTGAAATGCTTTCCACACAGATTTTTTTACTGTGTCAAATTGATACTTAAAACTAACCAGCACAGTCTGTATTGATGGTTTAGCTCACTCCTGTCTAATTCTCTGCAGGGTAAATGAACTGTTTCAGGGAAATAAATCTCCATTAATACCTATTATTTACTATCTCACACAGCCCAACAGTTTTGAAAACACACACATATACCCCAGCCACTTCCTATGTAGTATCAATTTGTTGAATTATTTAATAGTCACCGTCCAATCTTTACAGATTGGGTAGACAACAAAATCATGTTTTTTCACATGTAACTATATATTTAATTCCTTTAAATATTTAAATAATTACTATACAACTGTTTTAGTGCCTTGAAAAATGAATGAAAATGGCTGAACATCCCCATCAATGACGTCCATTATTCATTTTTTTGAGTTTGCAGAAAAGCAGATGTTTTATATGCAACCTCACTGTCATGAACACGTCATCCAGTCAGCAATTTCTTGTAAAGCACCTACAGTGTATATGGCGTTAACATGCAATGCCATGAACTTCAGTCAGATGCCCTAAATATGCCTACTGTTGCAGATGCAGTTTTTAATATCCAATTTGCGCTTTATTTTCACAGCAATGTAAATATTGAGTTATGCAAAGGCAATTATCAGGGTTCCAACTCGCTTTTCCCAATAAAATGCCTGTTGGTTTTATAAGAGCTAATCACCAAGAATGATTAAATTGCATGATTCAGGTATAATTTCTTGATGTGTGTCCTTTCCCTCAGGGTAACTTCGCCCTTTGCCTAACTCAATTTAGTTTCTTATATCCAGACCTCATTATGTAAGAATCAGGACATTTGGGTCTTAAACCAAATTGCCAAGATACATAAGAAAATTTACTCATTAAAGTAATAGATTCTAATATGGGCTTTAAGCCTCTACCAGGTGTGGTAGCACATGCTTAATCCCAGCACTCAGGAGCCAGAGGCAGGTGGATCTCGGTGAATTTGAGGTCAGCCTGGTTTATATTGTGACTTCCAGCCTGGCCACGGTTACATAGTGAGACCCTTTCTCAAAAGCCAACAAACTAAAAGTATGTCAATACTTCACTGTTATTTTTAAGCTCGGTATATTTGCATGTGTTTGGGGTGTAGTTTTCCAATTTATCTGAGATTGCCTATAAACGTGTAATGTTGAGGTCTTGCTCTGTGTTATGAGGTTTTTCTATGGTAGCAAACTGGTCCTTTATAAAATGAGTTGAGTTGAGGATTTCCCAAGCATATATACGCACATCTGTGTGTACATCCAAGTGATGGCCAGACAACCTTGTATGTCTGTTGTGGGAGCTGCGGGTTGTATTCCGCCACCCAGCTCCTGCCACCGGCTAGCTTTACCCAAAATAACAACACACAAACTGTATTCTTTTAAACACTGCTTGGCCTCTAGCCTCTTCTTGGCTAACTCTCGCACCTGGACTAGCCCATTTCTAATAATGTGTGTAGCACCCCAAGGTGCGCTTACCAGGAAGATTTTAGCCTATGTCCATCCTGTGTCGGAGTTTCATCACATCTGGCCGGGAGAGGGGAGCATGGCCTCTGAGCTCACTTCCTCTTCCTTTATTTTGGGTAAAGCTAGCCTGTGTCAGGAGCTGGATGGCGGAATACAACCCGCAGCTCCCACAACATATGTCAGTCCTTCGAAATGTCTGTCTTTCTTTCCTTCTTTCTTTCCTTCCTGACTCTCTCCTTTCCTCCTTTTCTCCCCTTTTTATAGGGGGGCAACTGGCTAGTGATCCTGGAAGCCCACATAGCTCCCCCTCCCTCCTGTGTGCTGAGACTACAAGCATATGTCCTGCTGTGTCTAGCTTTCAAAAAGCAGATTCTGGAGTTCAAACTCAGGTCTTCTTGTGTGCAAGGCCATTGCCAGCACTTTCCAAACTGAGCTAAGTCTTCAGCTCCACGTTCTAAAATTAAAAGGAAAAATTCTAAATGACCCCTCTGACCATTGCAACTGTGTGGCTTTCCTTTTCAGAAACACACAGCCCACAGCCCCTGTCTGTTAGAGCAGTCACCAGTGAGCAGCCTGAATCAGCAGTTTTCTAAGGGAGCCTTCCTTCCCTGTTAGCTGTTAACCATTCAATTGGCTATATGTGGGCCTGCCTTCTATGTTTGGGAGCATAGATGAAGCCTCTTTCCCAAGAGCTTGAGCTCACAAAATCTATGTTTAGGGGGACATGAGGAAGTTTATTAGTTATCAGTGTGGTGATGAAATAAAGCAGTTCTCAGGGTCTGCATGTCAGATATCCTGCATTTCAGATATTTACATTGCAAATTCATAACAGCAGCAAAATTAGAGTTATGAAGTAGCAACGAAAATAATTTTATGGTTCGGGATCACCACAACATGAGGAAATGAATTAAAGCGTTGCAGCTTTAGGAAGGTTGAGAACCACTGAACTAAAGAGTACAATCATACTTGGGCAAGAATTGGCCCTGTATGAAACCAACCAGTCTCTTCCTGGTGAACCTCTTCTCAGATCTAGGTTGTTGGGTGATGGTTTACTTTATCTAGCACTTCACTTCTTTCTGCTTCATGTTGCTCCTGATGGTTTAGGTACTAAGCATGCATCAGCCACTAGAGTGTCCTTATTTCCACAGGTCTCATTGCCCGATAGCAGGAGTGCTATCAGGAGTAACGATTTTCACTGTCAAAAGCACCATAGTAGGGACATGGGCACACAGTCAGGAAGCATAGATGTATGGGGACTTTGTGCTCTAGCTGATAAGAAAAGGCTTTGTGAGAGTTCAGGAAATGAGTTCCTAAAGGGGGTTATTCAAATTATTCAGCGAAAACCCAGCAAGTTAGTGGTTGTGTTTCTCCAAGAGTATGCTTCCACAGGGCTGTGCTGCATTCCTCCCTGTAGTCAGCTACTGAGAGCAAAGCTCGAATGTTAGCACCTATTGTGTTGTCTGATAGAGACGGTGCTAATGGATTCGCTGAATTAGAGGGATGCAGGTGTGTGTGTGTGTGTGTGTGTGTGTGCCTACGTGCACACGCGTGCGCAGGTATGCACACATGCCTGCATGCCTGTCTGCCTGTGTTCAACTGTGTAGCAAAAAGACTGGTTTATTACTGTGCGAAGTTGGAGAGTCTTGTCTTGCTTTTAGCATTCATACTTAGTATTCCGATTTAGCCTTTATTTTTGATGTCAGTGGGGTGGAACCAAAATGAATTTATACATTTAACTGATCATTTAGGAACATTAGCCAAAACTTTTACGGCACTGTGCACCATGAAGGAGAATTAAAAGAATTTTTTTTTGTCTGCATACCAATGGAACATAAGCCCATTTTTCTGAGATTTTTTTTCTTGTTGTTTTATTAGTGCTATCAAATTTAACGACTCTCTGCCCTTCTTTGCTATCATACAAAATGGCTTAGATCCAGACATGCTGATTTAGCTTTGAAAGCAATTGGGAGGGGAAAGGGAATAAATTATGTTCTAGCAGATTCTCTTTATATTTGTACCATTTTTTTTTCGTGTTTCTATTCTTCAGTAAGCAGTGAGTTCTTTTGGGAAGCAAAGGTTAAAGAAGCCTGCTGTGCCAACACTGCCTCTACCCTGCTCCAGTTCAGATGCCCTATGTCTAAGTCAGCTACTCAAGTACTCCATATGCCTCCACCAGGGCCAGCTCTTTAGAAGGGTCCCCATGCTTCATTAAAGCCTTGTCGTTATCTTGAAATTCCTAATATTTAGATAAGGGGCCCTGCAGTTTCATTACACCCTGCAGTTGGCTGTTTTATAGTTAGAGCTGTTTGCATCAAGGAAATTTATGTATATGCTTCAACAGATATAAGCCATAATATTAAAAGAATAATAAAAGATTCTCAAAAACTTGCTTTAGGAATCTTCAATCTCCTCTACTCATGCGTAGTGGTCCTCACATTGTGTTATGTGTATCTTGTGACTGAGTCATGTGCCACACACTGAGTCATGTGCTCCTCCGTGTAACTTGTCGTGAATGTTAGTGTTGGCTGAGTCTTTTTCTGTGACCCACATTTGGTTCGTGCCTTTCCTGGTGACTCACTAACGGTCCCCTGCACTCCCTTTGTACTTGACCTCTGTCTGGAGTGCCACACCTGATTTCCCCACCCTCCCACGGCGGCTCCTTCTCTTTCCCTTTCTGTTCCATCTTCAAACCTCTTGTAAAACTACACGAGGAGCTATGTCGTGCCATTGTCTCTGTACTCAGTGTCTGTGGAGCTTAGACTCCATCTGCATGCCAGCCACTCCCAAATTTATGAATGTGTTTATGGGTCACATCTATAAGGACTATAACCTTTGCGTATTATATGGCCAGGATGCGAGCATTGTGGAGCTGGTCTCTAAAAAATTCTACCCAAACTCCTCCATCTCACTTGGTAGAAATGTGATTTTAGTTGCTTAGGTTAAAAAAAAAAAATCATAACCACCTTGAATCCCATCTTTTTTTTATTTAATGTGTTTGGGTTGTCATCAAGATACAGAATCAGCTGGGCGATGGTGGCGCACGCCTTTAATCCCAGCACTCGGGAGGCAGAGGCAGGCGGATCTCTATGAGTTCGAGACCAGCCTGGTCTACAGAGCTAGTTCCAGGACAGGCTCCAAAGCCACAGAGAAACCCTGTCTCGAAAAACCCAAAAAAAAAAAAAAAGATACAGAATCTGAATTGGCCACTTGTTACCATTCATCTGTCTCTGGGGTTTCTAGCTCAGCAGTCACTGCGCTCCTGTTAAAATAAATCAAACTCTGCAGTGAAGGACATAATCTCAGGAAGGCACGCAAGACCCTGTGTGAGTCCCTGAGCCTCCCTGGCACATTGTGCTCATTGCGTTTCTCGCTGGGTTTTCTTGCATCCTGGTCTCAGCCATGCTGGTCTCTTGCTGTGATTTCAATCACAGAGCCATGCTGTGTCCTAGAATGCTCTTTCCTGAGGTCTACAAACGTTACTTGCTTGTCAAGGTGCTGAACAGCACCTTCCAGGGTAACAGCCAGCCTGGCAGCCTTTCTTATGTTCCTTCTTTGTTCTAGCATTTTCAGCCTCTAACTGGATTATTTTCTATTCTGTTTGTGCCCACATTTACATATAGCCAATAAAAATTTATGGAATGCAAACTGAGTGAAATACGTCTAAAGGAACATATCTTTGGATCGGGTGTTCTTTTTAATCTCTTTATGTCTATGCAATGCAATACTTTTTATTTATTCATTTGTACCTTTTAAAAGCACTTTTGCATGTATATACTGTTTCTTCTGTAAAGACAATGTCTCATTTATGTATACCAGGCTAGGATGAAACTTGCACTGAGGTTGAACATGGCCGCGAACTTCTGATCCTCTTTTCTCTACCTCCCATGGACTTTTACATCTATGTTATGCTGAACTGGGGATTGAACCCTGACCTTGCCCATGCTAGGCAAGTCCTCCAGAACTCAGCTATAGCCTCAGCCCTGAATCTTTAACAAAGAATAATACTCTCCCTAAAAATATTAGCAAGTGTCTTCCATCAACAGCTAGAGAAAATTTTGCAGCAATTCTATGGAATATTGGAGTATAGGAAAGCCCATCAGCACACTCATGCTTTAACATGATTGGTTAAGAGGACTCTTGTGTTTCAGTGTCAGTCTCTTGCCATGCAGGCCATGTTGGCACTGACTGCGTGGCTCCTGGGAGTGTAAGTGTATGACGCCATTCCCTCTCGAGAAGTCTTAATATCCCCTCTCTTCCCTGATTAATATTGCCCAAATAGTTCACCTCAGGGGTGGGAAAGTTCATGAGGTGAGAGGGAGTGGCCTGGTGAATCTTGGAGACTGAGGCACCTTCTGGAATATGGTTTGTTATTTTACCTTCTTTGCTGAATGCTGTCAGATTGCCCAAGTGTGTGTTTCCTTTTTCCCTTCAGTACATACTCTAAACATCAGATTCGCTTTAAACTAGCTAAATATGTTAAGCTCTCCAATGCTCAGGGACTCTCTGATTCAGTAATTTTTGTATTTCTCATTTTATAAATAAACCTAGCCTGGGAGGAATCACTGAAGGAAAACAGTGGAAAGGTTGTCTGTAGTTTCGTAGAAATGAAGCATTGGTTTTTAATACACATATCCTCCCTTTTCATTTTAAAGATTTATTTTTAATTATATGTTTGTGTGTGTGTGTGTGTGCGTGCGTGCGTGCGTGCGTGCGTGCGTGCGTGTGTGTGTGTGTGTGTGCCTGCCTGTCTGTGGGTATGTGCACATGAGCAGAGGTATCCATGGAGATTGGCTCATGCCCTGAGACTGGAGTTACAAGTAGCTCCGGGCTACCCTGTGCTAGAGCTTCGATGCCAACTTGGGTCCTCTGGAAGAGCAGCAAGCACTCTTGACCACCGAGCCATCTCTCCAGCTCCTACATATGAAATTGTTAATAGTATGCTATTTAACAGTAGTAATTTGTTTCTGTTGTACAGCCTGGAGACTATAATTAATAACAATGTTGACTATAGTTAGTAATGCTCTTGAAAGTTGTTGAAAGACTACATTATAAATGTTATGAGTTGTAAATAGATGTGCCATTCATCAGTGTATTAATTATCTCAAAATAGAGCATTATGTAAGATAGATGTATACATTTTTATTTCTCAATGAAAATAGAAAATAGTCTAAAAGTTTACATTAAAATACTAATCTTTTCAATGATTAATGAACTCTATTAGGTATTCCTTTAGTTGTAATTTCCAATCACGAAGATAGTACATTATAGATGTTGTGAAATGGTTAACAACTGGGCCTCGGTCGTTCAAGCTTGTAACCTCACCTTCTCAGGAGCGGAGGCAGGGGGATCACAAATTTAAGTCCTGCCAGGGAGGTTAAGGATATTCTGGACCATGGAGTGAGATGTTGCCTCTAAATAAAAGTGAAAGCTGACTGGGTTTGTGCTTAGTAGTAGAACTTTTTTTTTTTTTTATACCAGTCCCTCACACGGCAAGGAGTGGATAAATATGAGCAAAACAAAATAAACTCCTGGCCCTTATCTTCCCCTGCAGCAGTGATTTCCCACCTTTCTGATGCTGTGACCCTAAAATACAGTCTCTCATGCTGTAGTGACCCCCACCATAAAATTATTTTCATTGCTACTTTAGAACTGTAATTTTGCTGCTGTTATGAATTGTAAATGTAAATATCTGTGTTTTTCAGTGGTCTTGGTGACCCTTGGGAAAGAGTCATTCAGCCCCCAACATGTCATGACTCCTGCTCTATAGCTGCCTTGCTCACGTGGTGTCATCACCTTCCTTCTGTGCACGTCCCTCAGTTTTAGTGGAATGCGTCCTTTTTATTCTGTCTTTTACCTTTTGATTTCTGTCATGCCCATTTTCCCGCAATGCTCTGGTGGTCATCATCATAGTAATTTTTCAGTGTTATATAATAGTTCCTAATGTGGCCCTGCCATCGTGGATCTAAATACTTTACAGATATTGGATAGTTGTTTTCAAGATTTTAAAGGCATAAATGATGTTGCAATGGACACGCTTTTTTTCTGGTTCATTTTCTTACACTCCGTTCACAAGGGTGCAGTTCTTGATTCATACTATGTGACCACAGTCCTGGCTTTATAGATTGCCAATTTGGGTTTCCTAAATGATCAAACGAATTCCTTCCCTCTAGGAAGTATGGGTGCTAAAGTGCTTTCTTGCTGTGCTCTCTCCCTTCTTGGGAGGTGGTCTTGCATAGCTCGCACCCAAACTTTGATACTTCTTGGTGGGCACGGGGATTTTTGGAGCAGTTTTCAGATGCTGCAGGTCTTATCCAAGCTCCTTTCCTTTGAAAAATAATGAAGAGGAGAATTTGGGGGTTGTGTTTGATTTAGCCGTGTCTAAAACGGCAGGGAGAAAATTGCCCGTAGTCTGTCGAACTTGCTGGAAGAGAAAGTTTCTATTTATAGCACGTGTGATGTGATCTAGTCAGCCCACGGCCTTCATAGCTTTTCTTTGCTGTTAGATTTAGATTTTTTTTTTTTTTTAAAAAAGGACTAAGTTTATTTCTCTTCTTTCTAAGAATCTAAATGTCTTACACCATAGTTTTATATGTACTCAATATTTCAGCTTAGTCTTGGAGAACCACAAAGTCTCACAGTCTTCCTAACTAGGTGGCTTGAAGGTTAGAAGAAACATTCAACTTCAGATTTTCCTGCACGGGAGAACTGGGGTGCTAGCGAGTTTTCCCTGCTGTAACAAAATACTTGAGCTAAACAACTTAGAAAGTACTAAGGTCCACTTTAGTTCCTGCTGTGAGAGGTTCCAGTCCATGGCTCTAATCTCAGGCATGGGGTGAGGGGTCAGTATCACAGAGGGAGGTGCATGATGGATGGAAGCTGCTTGCTTGCCCCTGTCTCAAGTCTGATGGGTCCCAAGTTCGGGACAGAAGGGCCCAGCAGAGGTTCCTCGCTGCTCTCCAGCTCATCTCAAGCCTGCTTTCCTTGGGAGAGATTTGCAGCCTCCATGTGTCCTTGCTGCCGAGCATAACAAAATGCACCGTTTGCTTGGCAGCCACTTGCCCATTACACCACACCGAGTTGTGCTCTGGAGAAAAACGAGGAACTATGATTGACACGCGGTAGTTGCTGACCTCCACTAAACCTGTCACTTCTTATACCACCTCGCCTTCTAATCCTGGCCTTTCCACTAGTTCTTGAATGTGGCAAGAAATGATCCCCGATCAATAAACCACAATGAGGATTCTCTGCAGGTGTTTAGAGTTGGATAAGCAGCAGTCCATCCTGCTGCCTAGCACTCTGGGACAGAGCAGCAGCTACCAGAGCCTTCCCTGCTGTTCCCTTGCTCAGGAAGATCAGCTCCTGTTTGTGTTTCTCAAAGCTTGGTGGCCATCATTACATTCTGCCATTCTTCCCCCCCCACCCTCTTTTTAGATTATAAATGTCACATGATCTGTAACTATGTCTAACCAATTCTTTATATTCAACTCTATTGCTCTTTGCTAGCCCCATAGCTTGGGAGACAGTAGAACTCCCCTCCTCAAGGCAGGTTTTTATTGTATCCCAGGCTGGCCTGGAGCTTTCAGTGTTCCTGCCCCAGTCTCTTGAGAGTTGAGACTATTATACCCAACCAAGTGGACTTTAATGTTTTATGGACAGAAAATAATGTTTGTATTTGTCCTTCACTGCTCTTGACTCCTGACAGAATGGGCTCTAGTAAACATTTAGATCAATTAGATCATGCAGGTTTTAAAATCCTGTGTCTGCCTTTCCTTGCAAAGTTATCGTGAGTTATCTCAGAGTTGTCTTCTTGCGCCAGGTGAGTGTTGTCTACCACGTGTAAGCTGAACATTCCCTTTAGAGTGGTTTTCCCTGAAGAGCATTAAGGGGTTTCCCCCATATTTAATGGAACGGTGTATTAGTTCATTTACTTTTGCTATGACCGAGGACCAGAGACTGGACAGTCTAGAAGGAGAAGTAGTTCGTTCATCTCATAGTTCTAGAGGCAGAGCCATCTCCAGAAAGGTCCTCATACTCCATGCATGCCACTGATGGAAGGCAGTAGATGCCTGTGACATCAGGGGACAGCACAGAGGAACATAGCCTGCTGGGAAGTAATTGGACTAATGAGGATTTATCCATTTCTGGGAGAACAAGTCCAGTCTTGCAAGAGACATATTATTCCCTCTTAAATCCTTATATTCCGACCCCACTTCACTACCAATCAACTTCAGCGTGAGTGGTGATTGTGCCAATGGAACATGTCATAGGCAGTGTGACAAGTTGCCGCCTGAGTGTGGCCAAACTTTGCTTGGCAAAGCCACCAGGTGTGTACAACACAAAGAAGGTTAGGTTTGCCAGGCATCAGTCCCGGCAAACACGGTGATTCAGGGTCTAAATCACTGTCACAAAAGCAACATTGACTTGGTGTAACCTTACCAGTCTCTAAGCAGCACCCACTTGGACACGCCTCAAGGCCTGTGAAATGCCCTTTGAGTAGCTGTGGTCAAAATTACCACTCCCAATCCACTGGTCTCCTTCCTGCTTGTCCTATGTATGAGCTTGCTGGAATAATGGATTATGTCTTCCTCCAAAGCTGACACGATTGCTCCTGTCATCAAGTGATGGAATATAGTTCTGCATTGTCCTTTGTAGGTTAAGGCAGGGAACAAGAGCATACCTACCCAGGTTGTCCGATAGCAAGGGAAGAAGGGTCCAGAGATAGTGGGAGGATCTGTGGTGTTACTGAATATTCTTAACACTGGAGATAAACTGTTACACACTCACATACAAATAGACACACATATTAACATATATATGATAGATACCACATGATATATATGTATATATACATATTAGAGAGACTAGAAAAATGATATGCATATATATTCTCATATATACATATATACACACATATATAATAACACACACACACACACACACACACACACACACACATATATATGAGAGACAGACTAGAAAAGAAACATTACCTGTAGGATTTTTCTACTTTCAGAACAAGGTATTTGCATATCATTAAGTTTACCCCATTAAGTGTATCTCCATTAAGTGTGTGGTTCAGCTGTTGCTATATTTACTAATTTGTGTGGGCACCATTGATTCCTAAATTTAACATTTCATTACCTTTAAAAGAATGGAACAAAAAAGTTCAGGCTTAGCTTTGGCCGTGTTGCTGCTGAAGTCTTGGTGGCCTGCCGGACTGCATCGTCTGTCTACACCATTAGGGGTAGGTAGATCCTTTACAAGTTAAACCTATAAACTTGTAAACCGCGCACACGTTCTCAATGCTGGAAGCATCCCTTCCAGTAGAATTGCCAAGCCTTCCCTGCACCTCTGGCTGCTGAGGGCTACGAGCCACCTACCTCGGGGCTAAGATGCAGAGTTTAGCCATCATCTAAGGGTTGGGAAAAGAGATTGGAAATGAGTTTGCTTTAAATAAGAGTGCCGTGGGCAGACTGAAGTGAAATCCTGTTTATGCCCAAGGGCTGATTCTGGAGTACTCAGCCAAAGCAGACCATAGTGTTAGCTTCTAGCCTCTCTGTTAGTTCAGAAGGTGCCCAACCTTCTAAGAAATGGGAGGTTTCACCTCATTTCTCCTGGTGAGATACCCTCCCCCTCACCCTCTCTGGAAGGGTTTTATTTTGTTTTGTTATTTCTGTTATGATTCACTAAACCCAGAACCTTCACTCTAGTTAATGAAGACATGCATTTTAAGTAGCTAGGAATGACCTAGCTCTTTTTCTTCCTTCCTTTAAGCATTGATTTAAAAGGTGTTTGTGAAATTCCTTTCTCGCACTCTATTGTTTGCCCTTAAGCACCAGTGTCTTCCTCCTATCTTCCTTTGCATAGCTCCTCTGGTAGTTTGAAAGAGAATGGCACCCCAAAGGGAATGGCATTATTAGTAGGTGTGGCTTTGTTGGAGTAGGTGTGGCCTGGGAGGAAGTGTCTCACTGTTGGGTGGGCTTTGAGGTCTCCTCTGCTGAAGCTACTCCCAGGGAGACAGACAGTTGTCTGTGGCCTGCAAGAAGCTGGACTCTTGGCTCCTTCTCCAGCTCCGTATCCGCCTGCAAGCTGCCATGCCCCTCCCCGTGATGATAATGGACTCAGCCTCTGAACTGTAAGCCAGCCACCCTAATTAAATGTTTTCCTTTATAAGAGTTTCTGTTGTCATGGTGTCCCTTCCCAGCATAGACACCCTAAGACAACCCTGATTGACTTGTGCTTATTCATGATTTCACAGGACTCAGGCCCCTTGGTGTATAAGGATTTAATGATTTACTTAGTAGCTTACCGCATTGTTATTCAATGTGGAACCTGCCTAATGGAGTTTCTTTGATTAAGCGTTTGTATGGCTGAGTGCTTTGAAGTCAATCTCAAAAACAAAATAAAACAAGACAAGCAAAAGCACAAGTTGTAAGTAGAAAAGAAAGAGCAATCTAATTCTGATCCAAGAAGCACCCCCAAATTTCCTGGGCTGAGACTCTCTGTAGATTTCGGTTCCATATTTGCTGTAAGCTGATGAAAATGACTCAAAGTATTTGCATTTTTGAATGTATTTGTTACATGATGTAATAAAGTTTAGTTTTACAAAAAAGAACCCCAATCTACCTCTGTTCCCCTCAAGTTTCCAGTCCTAGGCAGCTACTGATCTACTTCCTGTGTCTGTGGACCATATTTGTCATGTTTATCCAGTGGTAGCCTGTATGAGGCTCTAACTCCTTTTCCTTGCTAAGACCCATTGTGCCAATCTGCCACATTCTGTGTATCTACTGCTCAGTGGATGAACGTTTGGTTGGTCCCTCCGTTTGGCTGTGATGTCATGCTACTATGAGCATCCAAGCGTGTGTTTTATGTGTGCAGGTGTTTTGTTTCTGGGTGTATCTAGGTGTGGAATGTCTAGGGCACAAGGTAATTCTGTGTTTAGTATTTTCAGGAACCACCAAACTAAAGCGTCGTATCCTTCTCCCATCTTCCACTAACTAGTGTGTGAGGGAGGGTCCATGTCCTCACATCTTGACCAAAACATGTTATTGTTTGGAAGGAAGATTGTTTTCAGTAAAAATATAAAGTCATTAATATAGAAAAATTCCAATTACGTTATCTTCTACTCATTTGAGGTGGCTCACAAATGAGTCATGTGATACTAGGAACGGGATGCCACTTTGTAGCTTTGTATACAAAACAGCTCACTGGAGATTAATTGCCTTATCATTAACGTTCTCCAGGTGCTTAGGAAATGTGGATTTTCTTTTATGTCTAATGATGGCCTGATGATTATATGTGTAAGGCACTTGAAAGTTAAGTCTGTTTCTGAACGCAATTAAGTCAAATTGAAATAGGACAAATTGGATAACAAAATTAAAATTTCAAAATAGTACTGGCATGGATATAATGTGTGCAGTTCTCTATGCTGTTGAGGAGAGAGTTCACACTAGGGGGAGAGGCCCAGCATTTTATTTACTTAGGGTGGCTTCCGCCTGCCCATGCTTGCTATACTTCTTACTCGGGCATAGCACATCAGCTCCCAGACAGTCCCCTGCAAGCCTTTTATGCAGGGTGGTTTTTTTTTCTTCTTTTTTCTTTGACATGTTGTATTTAATGTGTTGAGAAATGCAAATAAAGTACGGAAGATTCTCTAATCCTCAGACTAGGTTTTTTATTAATCTGACAGACCCAACAATATTGTTAAAGAAAATGTGTAAACCTGAAGTCACTTCCTACCCCAGTTGTCTGTCCATCACCCATTGTTAGGCATCAGAAGTGCAAGAGCACTTACATGGCTTTCTGACTCCTCCTTTGCCTCCATCTTGAGCCTCAGTGGCTGCCATGCATGGCTGCTGAAGGTGTGTGCCTGCCCTGATGTGCACAGTGGGGTCTTTCTTCCTGTTACCAGTGAATGATTCCCTCTGTGGGAAAAACTTTTCTCTCTTTTCAAGATTCGGATGAACTCTACTATCATGAAAGAGCCCTTTAGAGCTGAGTTCAGTGTTTGGCTTCCCGGAGAATAAGATCCAGAAGTGTCTGGAATGTACTGTATCTGAGAGGGACTGAGATTAAACAAAACATTAAAAGCAAATGCATGTTGCAAGGAGGGGCCATTTGTTGGTCCCGAAATAATCACACAGAAACTATATTAATTAAATTACTGCCTGGCCCATTAACTCTAGCTTCTTATTGGCTAATTCTTACATTTTTTTTAAATTTTATATACCCAAAAATGGTATTACTGGGTCTTGAATAAGGTTGTTTTCTAATTTTCTGAGAAATCACCACACTGACATCCAAGAACTGCACCCTGGCACTCCCATCAGCAATGCAGGAGTGTTCCCTTTACCCCACACCCTCTCCAGCATAAGTTCTCATCAACTTGGCCATTCTTACAGGTCTAAGATGGAATCTCACAGTTGTTTTGATTTGCATTTCTCTGATGACTAAGGATGTTGAACACTTCCTTAAGTGTCTTTCAGCCATTTTACAGTCCTCTGTTGAGAGTTCTCTGTTTAGGTCTGAACTCCATTTTTTTTATTGGATTATTTGTTCTTTTGATGGCCAATTTCTTGAGTTCTTTGTATATTTTGGAGATCAGACCTCTGTCTGATGTGGGGTTAGTGAAGATCTTTTCCCATTTTGTAGGCTGTCATTTTGTCTTGTTGATCATGTCCTTTGCTTTACAGAAGCTTTTCAGTTTCAGGAGGTTCCCTTTATTAATTGTTTCTCTCAGTGTCTGTGCTGCTGGGGTTATATTTAGGAAGTGGTTCCCTGTGCAATGCGTTCAAGTGTACTTCCCACTTTCTCGTCTATAAGGTTCAGTGTGACTGGCTTTATGTTAAGGTCTTTGATCCATTTGGACTTGAGTATTGTGCATAGTGATAGATATGGGTCTATTTTCATTCTTTTACATGTTGATATCTAGTTATACCAGCCAGCACCATTTGTTAAATATGCTTTCTTTTTCCAATTTGATATCTTTTGCTTCTTTGTCAAAAATCAGATGTTCTGAAGTGTGTGGATTAATATCTGGGTCTTCGATTCAGTTCCATTAGTCCTCCTGTCTGTTCTTATGCCAATACCAGGCTGTTTTCAGTAGTATAGCTCTGTAGTAGAGTTTGAAGTCAGGGATTGTGATGCCTCCAGAAGTGCTTTTATTGTACAGGGAACTCTTACATCTTAATTTAACCCATTTCTATTAATCTGTGTATAGCCACATAGCTGTGGCTTACTGGCTAACATTCCCAGTGTCTGTCTCCAGCGGGCTACATGGCATCACTCTAATGCTACCTCCTTTCTCCCAGCATTCAGTTCTGACTTCCCTGCCTACCTAAGTTCTGCCCTGCTATAGGTCCAAAGCAGTTTCTTTATTCATTAATGGTAATCATAGCATACAGAGGGAATTCCTACATCAAATTCAATACTGTCCTTACATATTAGAGGCAATAGGTCTGGGAACTACAAAGCCAGGGACATAGTAATGGTAACACAAAATATAGGGAAGGAGAAAGGTGTCTGCTGCTGTAATGATCGCATAGTGGTGTGAACCTCAGTTAGAAGGCATCTGTGGTCAAGAGTGTCTACAGTGTGACTCTCTGGGGAGAGAGCTCTCTGAGCACAGTAAACAGCCAGCCGAAGGAAATTGCTGTGCTGTGAGAGTCTCCATGTATAATTGATGAAATTCCTGCCATCTGGGGAAATTGATTAGTTGGTTTCCTCAGTAGATTTTTCTGTAGACAAACATCTATTTCTAATGGGATTTATGAGAACCTAAAACTTACTCTAAGAACAACTCTCTGTCCTCTTGGCTCCTGTCCCCCCACCCCAGGCTCTTTCCAAGGCACAGGAACACTGCTGCTTAGGTCACAAGGATCATCTTCGCTGACACAGCATCTGGCTGAACCCCTGTGGGACATCTCCCCATAAACACTTTCCTTTTCCAGGGGCCCAACACCTTGTCCGATCTTCCTTACAAGACTCAGTCTTCTTTCCATTCTTTTATGTCCTCACGTATCTGTTGATGTTTTCTAGTTTCTCTTTAGTGGTGTCTCTAAGATACCACCCCCTGTGGAATTTTCTCCCTGCTGGATAAGCCAGGGCAAAGGGATGTTCTTCTAGGGCCTTTGCCTTTTCTTCATCACCTTGTTCTTGAATGGTTACACTTATGGCATGTCCCACCCAAAGGAAAATTTCAGCAGAGCTCTGTGTATCATTTTATGAATCCTCACTGCTTCTGTATTAACTGGTTATATTCCAATTTCAATATTCTTGACTTTTAAAATCTTTAAAAATATGTTCACTGCTTTTTCAAAATTTAGATCAATGTGATATTCTTGTACCATCATTTTATATTTATTTACGATGGTTCTGGAAGTAATTACTAGGGATGCTTTACAACTCTAGATCTCTTTTATATAAATATATGAAAATCTTGTTAAAGATTTTGCACCAGACACCTAAATGCCTATATGCATCAACAGATTGATACAAATTCTGTTTTGCCTCATTCTCTTCTGATCCCTTTCTTTCCACATATCAGAACATGAAGTGTCAGAAGACAGATTTGTTTTATTTCATGGGACTGTCAGACCCTGGCACAACTTGAGTTGCATTTCTTGAATAGGAATGTTGAAGGCTGTGTGTACCTTAGCATGACCACTTAATACTCAGTTGTTGGGGGTATTGCTGACCTGTGTTCACATCCCTGTCCTATGTGATAATTGTTAGGCAGTACACATAAACTTGTCTCTGGATCTCTATGAAAAGTTTTGTTTCTTTTTTTCCCTCCTGTGTCCTTATATGTGATCACTGGATTGTGGATCGCTTACTTGGTAGGTGGGTTAGGTCTTGTTTTCAGTCTGTTAATTTTTACCAAATTAAATTGGTACATCATCTAGAAGTCAAATAAACTTGGTTCTTGTCCTAGATGTCCCCTTTCTTCTCCACCTGTAATAGCCCCTTGTAAGTGGAGATTGCGCTTTAGTTTCCTGACTCCCTAGACCATATCACATAGAAACTATGTTAATTACAACACTGTTTGGCCAATAACTTAGTCGTATTCCTAGCTAGCTCTTACATCCTAAATTAACCCGTTTCTATTAACCTGTGTGTCACCATGAGGCTGTGACCTACCTGTAAGGTTCCGGTGTCCTTCTTCTTGGGCAGATACATGATGTCTCCTGACTCCGCCTTCTTTCTCCCTGCATTCATTTTAGTTTTCCCCATCTGGTTCTATTTCACCCTGCCATAAGTCAAAGCAGCTTTTTTATTTAACCAATGGCAATAAAATATATTCACAGCATACAGGGGGGCATCCCATATCAGTCTCTTTGGCTTCATGATTCATGTAGCTCTCCTTTGTACCTTCCTATTTCTGCAAATGGTGATTGTTCTGATACTTTCATATTTATTTTCACTTTTCACATTTTACTCATTGTGCAAGATAAGCATTTAGCCCCCAAGTAACTTTTTACCCTAACCAGTTATGTCAAACACTGTTACAATATTCAGTTATGTCTAAAAGGACAGACTATTGATTCTACAATGCCAAAGAGAAGTATTTTAGTGAGGAAAAAAAGCTCCTGAATTTTCGTAGTGCATTGCCACTGAATTGCTCTATAAGGAGATTATTAAGGCCTGGAGATGTGTATTTTAAAGGCTAGCAACATTAACAGCGGCTTTATTTAGCAACAGTATTAAAATAGTGCACGAGACATCTTTGCATGTTGGTATCTTATCCCCGAGCAAGTTTGGTGGTTTTAAAACCCTTGTCAACTAGAGCCTTCATCACCAAACATTTCAGAGGAGAGGGGGTGAACGTTTATCCCTACTTGAATAAATGTGCCAAAGACAAGTGGTTCTCAGAGTCGCAGATTTGCATGGAAACCCTCACCAGAGAGAAACAGTAGTTGGCTCAGCATGCGAGACGGATGGACTGTGTTTTAAGATAATTGGAGACTGTCTTTTATGCGGTCTCTTTGGTTTAGTTTTGATTTCCCATAATTTCATTTGTTGCTATCTCTTAATTTTTCTCAGAATATTCTAAGGAATATAAAACACTTCAGAAGATGGCATTACTACTTGTGAAATTGCCTTATTCAGTGTCATCCGATGCAGTTTTTCTTGTCAGTCTTGAAGAAGTGTCTTAGAACAGGCTATTATGTTTTAGCAACTCAACACAGTGGGGATTCTCAAAGTTCATGCTTGGTAAATTTGAATACAATGTAGCCAAATCCTGCAGATGACTATCTTAAGGTTTTCCTCCCTCCCTCCAGCCTTTTTTTTATTTGCCTCCACAGATATGAAATCTTCAAGAACCATCTTTTTGGCTTTTACTCACGCTTGTTCCTACCTGTACAAGATTTTCACTCGTAACTCGGTAGGAATGTTGGTTTAAGCCGTTCATTCCCTCTGCAGCTGCAGTCAGACGTGGTCAAGCTAAACATGTTCTTTTATTTACTGAGCACGTGAGGTTGCTAACACTTTCCACTTGCATTTCTTTCTGCAAAGGTGCTGAGACGTGAGCTGAAGGACAAAGAACATTCTGTGCTGAACGCTGTAGACCAAGCTCGAGTTTTTCTGGCTGATCAGCCCATAGAGGCCCCCGAAGAACCACGAAAAAACCTGCAATCAAAAACAGGTCAGACTGGTTCTTTCCTGTGTCATAAGAAATCCATGTTTTGGGGAAAAAAAAGACTGGTTCTTTCCTGTGTCATAAGAAATCCATGTTTTGGGGAAAAAAACAAAACAATAACAACAACAACAAAACAAAAAAACAAACAAGGAGCATTTTCTTTGATGTAAAAATAACTACCTGTTGCATCTGGATATTTAGCTTGAAATTGAAACAGGGATTTCTTTACTAGGAAGTAGCAGTTCATCATGTAATAAATTTAAGAGAAAATTTCTGACGTATCTTAGGACCACCATATCATTATTAAATCTTGCACTGTTGCTAATAAAAGCATTCTGGTGTAATGAAAAGGAGGCAACCATTCAGAGCTGGAGACACAGCTCAGTGGTCAAGAGCACTGTGTGTTCTACCAGAGGCCCTGGGTTCAATTCTCAGCACCCACATGGTAGCTCACAACCCTCTGTAACTCCAGTCCCAGGGATTCTGATGTCTTATTCTGGCCTCCAAGGACACCAGTTTGCAGACATACATGCAGGCAAAATACCCATACACAAATAAAAGTAAATAAATCTTTTTACAGATGTTGTCCAAAGTGTTTTTCCATCATTCCCTTTCCACAGGAAAAGCGGCTGTGTAGAGTGGCTCACTGTGTCTAGCAGTGTGGGTCACAAGCAGTGATCGCTTATAAGGGTGGGGGGGGCACAGTGAGAGCCCTTCCCCCAGTGAAGCTGGGATGATATACATATAGCTTACCCCCCCCACCCCCCACCCCCACACACAGTGCATTCATTGTGTTTTCTACCGCCGCCTTTTTTTTTTTCTGCCCGTGCTCCCACTGTCTGTGGAATCTGCCTGCTGGAATCCCAAGTCAGGTGAAGTCTCACCTCCTGTCAAACTCAATCACTCAAAGGAACTGTCGTTCCTTTTTTTTTTTTTGAGACCAAAGTTCTTCTGAGGGTAATTGACCCTTTTCTTCACTGGGCTCTATCTACATCTGCGGGTCCCACTGACTTTATTTGAAATTATTAGGGAAATAATTTGCATCTGTATTAAGCACGTACACATTTCCTCTTACCAGTGTTGCAGATAATCTGCTGAGGGGCAGCTGTTTCCCAAGCCTTTGTATGACATTCAGTGTTTTAAGTAATCTAGACATGATAAGGAAGACTGTGCTTCATAGACTCTATGCAAATACAATGCCATTTCATCTGAGAGACTTCACCCTTCACTGTGCTTTGGCACTTGTGAAGTGTCCAGGGACTGGTGTCCTGCTAATAGGAGCTGAATGTTCCCTGTTACACATGTATTATTTACACACCCACCCAGAGCATGCACATGTGTGTGCAAGGCCCACACACTGCTGTTAAATCCAGGTTCTCAGCCTTGTATGTATGGCCTTAGGGTAGCTATAGGTGGCAGCAGCTGCTTGCTTGCTTGCTCGCTCTCTATCTTGAGTTGGAGGGTATCTCTCGCTGTATAGCCTCAGTTGCCCGAGAACTCACTCTGTAGACCATACTGCCTTGGAATTCACAAAGATCCACCTGTGTCAGCCTCTGGAGTGCTGGAGTGAAGGACTTGCACCTCCGTGTCCAACTGCAATCCCTGCTTTCAGGAGCAGTTGCCCCACCGTATTTTTCTATGTGCAACACATAATGTTGTCCGTGCATTATCCGCCTTTCTGTTCTGAACGATGAGCGACTCTCAGAGCATCTGACCCTGTTCCTGTCCTGGTAGCACTTCCTCACCGATGTACCATGGCATGCCGAGAAGTTCTCGGGTCTTGCATGACATTTAAGATCTGTGTGATCAAAGCTTTCCTATGTAGTCTTAAAGCCTGTTCAAGTTTTCTTCTTACTGTTGTCACGGTTCTTGTTCATGCTGTCACAAAAATCCTTGAGTGATCGTGGAACTGTATTGTCATGGTTATTCTGCATGCTCTTACTCTGTCTGTTTCTTTAAAAATCCTTTGCTGAAGCTGTTCTAGAGAATTCTGCTGTCCTTTAGATAGAGTGTTTGAATGGTTAAGACCTGCAGAGGTGAACCAGTCAGGAACCTAGGGTTCCTGAGGGAAATTACCTGCTTGGGTCCCAGCCCCACCATCCAATTGCTATTGTAGGTTTTGCCCCTTTTTTCAGTTCCCTGTATTGCCCTAGGTGGTGTGTTCCCATGTAGTGTGATGTTTTCCTCTTTTGACTTTTTGAGGGACCCACCACTCAACTCCCAAATAAATTACACACAGAGGCTTATTCTTACTTATAAAAGCCCAGCCTTAGCTTGCCTTGTTTCTTGCCAGCTTTTCTTAACTTAAATTATCCTATCTACCCTTTTCCTTCTGGGCTTTTTCCTTTTCTTACTTCTGTATATCTTACTTTCACCCTTTACTCCATGGCTGGCTGTGTGGCTGTGTGGCTGGCCCCTCGAATCCTCTCTCCTCTTTTCTTGCTCCTTCCCCTTCCTCATTTCTCCTGTTTATACTCTGCCTGCCAGCCCCGCCTAACCTTGCCCCTGCCTCGCTTTGGGCCTTTCAGCTCTTTATTAGACCATCAGGTATTTCAGACAGGTAAAGAATTGCAGCTTCACAGAATTAAACAAATGCAGCATAAACAAAAGTAACACACCATAAAATAATATTCCCCAACGTTCTCATTTTACTGACTTTATCCTATGCAGTGCCTTTATGCATGAGCACTGGGTTAAGTTCATAAAGGACGCTATATAAGGTGTGAGATAAAGCTGTGTTTGTTATTCTGCCTTTATCTACAGTCTCCTCCAGGAATATGTTTGTGAGATGAACAGTTCATAGTCATTTACTACCAAATTTAAAGCAAAGAAAAGGAACCGAATTATAGAGAATTCCTTGCAAGAATTCGTCTCCTTAGAACTTGCTTTTCTTCAAATCTCGAGTCCCCAAAGCAGAACTGATTACCGCTGAGCGCAGGGATGGGTGGTGGATTATTGATTTTTTTTTTTTCCAGATGAAATGAAACCAGACACCAACTACTTAAATGACCAGTGTTTATGGAGTTTCAGCCTCCTGCTGCCTGCCTCTACTTCCCCTACAATTTTTGCACCTTGCCTTAGCAGTTCTGTCCTCCGGGTTGTTTAGCCCAGAGCTCTCTTAATCTTCATGGACTTCTTTGTTTTCCATCACCCAAATCCATTTGGTCAGCAAGTCCCATCCTCGCTACATTGAAGCTACACCAGAACCCCTTACCACTGCATCTTACTCCAGCCCCACCACCTCTCGCTTGGATTAACAACTGTCCTTTAGGCTTAGCTCCCTCCCCTGTCCTCCTTTTACCACATTTCCTTCCCAGCTGCCTGGCCAAGCAATGAAAATGTGAGTCACGTGACTTCGCTGCTTAGCTGGACTCCTTAGGTTGGCTGACTGCTGGCTGGTTCTGTTGTCATCTCCAGCCTGGTTTGCCTCTTGCTCCCATTCTGGCCCTTACTCCACTCTACTGACTGTGTTGCTGTTTCTTGAGTAGCCAGAGTTGCTCCACTCTCTAAACCTTTGTGTGTCTCTTTCCTTTTCCTGGACCATTCCTGCCCCTCATCTAGTCTAGATTGCTGTGCTTGATGCTGCCACCATTACCTGTCCCCTAGGCCCCTCATCGCCCCCTGCCCCTCCCTACTTCTCCCTCTTCCTCCCTCTCCCTTTCCTCTTCCACTTGGGTCTTTATCCACAAGTCTTGTCCTTAGTCCTTCCTTAGTATCCTCTGCTACAAAGTCTCTCCTCTTTACTCCGTTTTATATTATATTCCCTAGTGTTTGCTGCCCAACGTGCTCTGTGTTTGCTCTGTTTGCCACATGCACCTTTCAGGCCTTCCCTCCTGCCCGGAGGAGTATAAGCTCCATGAAGACGGGACTTTTTCTATTACTGAGTACTTCAAAAAGGGTGTGTGTGAATAATTGAGGGGAGGACACAAATCAACATGCAATATCATCCTCAATCATTTTCTACCTTATATTTTTAGAATTTCCCACTAAAAATGATGGTCACCTATAGGCTTGCCTGGCTAGCCGGCAAAGTCGGGGTCTCCAGTCTTCACTCCCACAAGCATATACAGTATGGTTATGTATGCACAGACCCATGCCCAGCTTTTTGACATGGGTCGGTGCTGGCATCTGAACTCAGTCCCTCCCTATTTCCATAGCACACACCTTTCCCACAATCCATCTTTTTCACCGATGCATTTTGTAGTACCTGGCAGTGCTGGGTACCTCTCACCTAGTTATTGAATGAAGGAATGTGTCAGCAGACCAACTGGAAGATGGAACACCCCTCCCCCCCAAGATACGTTTCCTAAGAAGGATTTAGATTAGTTGGAGATGGAAGCTAACTAACACAAAGAAAACAAAGAAGCGCCACTACCCCCAATACCATGTTTACAGGCCCAGGTGTGTTGTGCACCATAAAGGACAGAGACATTGAGGGTCAGAGTGGAAACAGTTGTCCCTAAGCACACTCTTGAAATGAGGGAGGAGGTGAGCAGATTAGATGACAAGGGACAACCATGATGCAGACAGCAGCATGGGCAGAAAGCGAGCAGGGTGTGCTGGGAGGTAGCTGTCTGTCTTTGAGGGTTGAAGGCTTATGCCTGAAGAAGGTGAAGGGGTGTGTGTGTGCGTTGACTCGGATATTGGGGGACCTGGAAAACTGGACAGAATTTGTTACTTCCTACAGTGGAGAAAAAAGATATTACAGTTTTGTGTATTTAAACCTGGAGAAAGGTAGTTCGCATGGCCTCATGATACTGAAAGCCTCGCGCTGGGCTGCTTTTCCTGACTCCTTGCCTCCCCAGGACTTGGCAGAAAAGTGAGGGAGGATGTTGACAGTGAGATGCTTTGGTAGCCCGTATGAACAACTTCCCATCTTGAAAGCTTCACACTGCTGTTGGCACTCCTCGGTAGTCAGCCCTTTAAAAGTTTAGAAGAAACTCCTGGCGCGTCTTCCCTTGCTGTTAGGCTCACATATTGCTCAGGCCCAATTTTCAAACACCACATCTGGTAGCTACCAAGAGAAAGAGGTTCCATACCAGTTTAACTTCATGAGTTTTTCCGCTTCGGTCCGGTTTGGTTTGGGATGGTGAGCAACCAGTTCCCACCCCTCTTTTCCCTTCATATTATGTTCTGTAATGGGAGCTGATTTTCCCCGCTGTTAAAAGGAGATGGAGGAAAATTATCCCTAATAGCTTTTAGACTTTTGTTGTTTACTGTGACTTACGCACAGCTGCTTCGGAGGCAGGGGCTATTTGAGCATTAGCCATCCCATGCGATACTAAAGTACTCAGCGTTGGGCGCATTAGCTGAAGCCATGTTATGTTTTTTCAGTTCCAGTTAATAAGCCGTTTTTGAATATGCTCCGTGTATTGTGCCCTGGGTTACAAAGGTAGATCCATCTCTTCTTAATTCGGGAAAATACTTTTCTCCATCATTTTTCTCTCAGATGTCTTTTTCTCCTGCAAGCCCCATTCCCCTCATTTTCTCAATTCTATTAATAATTGCTCAGTGCATTTTTGAATATTTGAAAAGCAATACCTCCCAGCATTACTCTGTTTGGGGGTGTGTGTGCGTGCATGTGTGTGCAGAGGTCGGAGGTTAACCTCGGGTATCTTCTTTAGTTGCCCTTTACCTCTTTTTGAGATGAGGTCTCTCTCTCTTACCTGTAGCTCTCGATTCACCTGTGCTGTCTGGAGAGAAAGCCCCGGGTATTCACAGGTCTCTGCCTCCGTGTCACTGGGATTACAGGCATGTGACATCACACACCTCTAGTGGAGTTTGTTGTCCCAGTAGCCTGCTCCCAAATAATTTGCAGAGGCTTATTATTAGTTATAAATGCTTGGCTTATAGCTTAGACTTGTTTCAAATGAGCTCTCACAACTTAGGTTAACCTGTTATCCACCCTCTGCCACATCGAGAGTTCACCCTTCTTCCCAGCAACCACTTAGCCTGGCTCTTCTGCCTAATCGAATTCTATCTCTATTAGAATTATTATTAGACTGGCTATAGGCCAGTCATCTTCTTCATTAGACCACTCACGGTGACATATAGTCACACATCATAAAGGAGTACTACTCACACCTGGCTCTTTCAGTGTGACTTCTGGGGATTGTGCTCAGGTCATCACGCTTTAACGGAACACATTTTTTCTTACTGAGCCACCTCTCTCTCTCTCCAGCAGCCAGATGATCTGCCTAGAGCCCCGAGTTAGCATTTGTTTAGGATGGGATTAGGGCTTCTCTTCTCAGCTTTTCTGTCTGACCTGACCCTGTCTCATGCCTCACTCTCTTCCATGCTTGATGTCCACCAGACACCAGACGTAGCTTTTTGCCACTGGCCTGCCTTATCTTAACTGCTAAGCTTGGTCTTTCCACCCATCATCCCTCTGCTCTGTTTCCTAGCTCTTTCCTCATATACTGGCACAGGACCTTGTTCTACCAAACCCTAAAGCAGTCTCAGCCTATTCCTAGTGACGCCCTAAATACATTGCTGCTGATTTCTTTCATGATCCCCTGGCATCCTGTGGTTAGTCTAACCACGCTACCAATGTTGGGTCAGAAGTATAGCCCTTCCTGTTGCCTCGGTGACTTCCCGTTTATTGAGGATCGAAATGTGCAAGCGGCTTGTGCATCTACAGAAGCTGCAATCAGGGCCCATCCTGATCCCACTCTGCGTGTGGGAAGCTGTCCGGCACTTCTTTCCAGTCCTAGGCTCACACCTTAGACATGTTGTACATGCTTGAGCTCCACGTCCTGTGAATTGTGAACAAGGAACAAAGTAGAAGTGGCAAGGCAGGGGGCAAGGTTGATAGGAATGACCACACCCATCTGACCACGAAGAGAAAGGCAGCAGTGTAGATCCTAGGTAAGACCTGTAAAATAAACTGAGCCAGAGTCATCAATCAAGCTTTTATAGTCAAGGAAATCCGAAGCTATGAATTGCAATTTATATTTGAAGGCAGACTAGGAATCCATTGGAAGAAGGTAAAAGAAATCTTATTGTATTTTAATAAATTTCCCTCCAAAATTGAGAACCATAAAGAAATTGAGTTAAATGGGTACCATGTAATTCTCTGGAAAACTCAGCTACCAGGGCAAGCTATTCTGTTTAGAAATGGTTCAAGTAAATGATTTTTAATGGAATTAAAGTTACATTAATAATTGTGGGAAATTTAGAAAGCTTTATGTTCATCCTCTTGTTTGAACAATGTGGTATTAATGTCATTTAATGAATCATATCAGCATATTTTTTCCTTTTAATGCAAATTCCTTTTAGTTGATTATTATCACCCACTTTAAAATGGAGTGTAAATTTCTTATCATTTGTATTTTTCTTTTTCACTTTTTAAACTTTTTGTATTCTTTGAATTGTTTGAATTTGTTAGACAGGTTATATGGTCCCATTTTTCATTAAAAACCTATACAAGGGCCAAGAGCATCTAGCATTGCTGACCAAGGTCATTGACGTAATGAAGGGAAGATGCAGGACCAGCATTAAGCTTGAGCTTATTGGCCTTTCTTCACCCCTGGGTTTTCACTGGCTCTTGGCCCATCACTGTAATTTCATCTCCTCCATCTCTGCCCATGCGGAACCCTCTGGCCACTGATCTCCTTGCTCCTTCTTGACCCTCAGTGTCAAGAACCTCTTAGCCTTGCACACATTTTTCTTGGTTCTTCTTTGTGCTGCCAAGTTCCCCTTGCAGTGCTCAGACCTGCATCTGAATTCCCTATGATGGGTCAAGGATCTGTGCGCTTGGGACCCTCAGCCACAGGCAGGGTCGTCCCTTCCCGCCCCCATCCCTCTGCTCCATTCTCTAGAGATAGCCAGAGAAGAACATGGCATTTTCCCGACTGTTCAGCACCATCAGTAATAATAATTGCTAATATATTATGAAATATTATGTTATTTTGTTCATTAATTTTCCCACAAATCAGCTTTGAAAATAATTCCAGTTAAAGCCTTCCTGTAACTGTGGCTACCATTTTATGCTCTTCCGAGAATCACTTTTGTTTTATCGTAGGATCATCAACTTTGCCTCATTTAAATGATATTTCTCAAGTAGTCATAGAAAAATACAGTTCTTAATGTAATGTGTTTACCTGTTATAGTTGTATGTTGTGTGTGTGTGTTAATGCTATACATGTAATTAGTTGTATGTCACTGGCCCTGAGGTCAGTGGTTAATAATCATCTTTTCAGATCAGTGATTCCTCCTTGGTTCTTGATGGGTGGTTATGTGCATTAGCAGATATTTGTTTTATCTTAGAGTATGCTGTATTCTTTGAAATACTAAATGTTTCATTAAGTTTCAGGACGCCAAATAGCAGCAGTGTTTCTCTCTTATGGGGACCCAAACATATTATGATGTGATATTATGATATGGTGATTGAAAATGGGAAGACCCCGCTCACTGTGGATGGTACCAGCCTTGGGCTGGTGGACCTGGGAGCTCTAAGAAAGTGGGTTGAACAAACCATAAGTCTCAAGCAAGTAAGCAGCGTTCCTCCATGGTCCTTGTATCAGCTCTTGCTTCCAGGTCTCTACCCTGTTTGCGCTCTGTACCCTGACTTCCCTCAGCAGTGAAGCTGTTTTAAGTTGAAATGGAGCCTTATGGGCATAGTGTTTTATCACAGCAGTAGAAACCCTAAGACAAACAGATGTGACAATGGAGCACACCGCTGGGCTTGCTGGGATGTGCTGAAGGGTGCTTGTCCTTTGGCAAACTATAGACAGATTTCAAAAGTGAAATCACGTGTTAGTTCTATGCCAGTCCATTTTATACCAGCCATGATAAACTTGTGCTGGTAAAATTTTACGATCACTGAATGAACGACGATGTGAAATCATATAGTTTAATAGAAGGTCCTTTTGTATGACTTCTCCAAGGAACTTACGGTTCCATTATTTCCTTGTAACTAATAAAATGAGGCCAAATTACACGTTACCTAACAGAAATAATTATGCTATTAAAACTAGCAGGTGGACTTTCCTCCTCGAGGCCTTTTTTTATTTGTCTTCTAATAACAGATTTATCAGTTCATATCCCTTCATTGTAAATGATAGACCCTCCTGCTTCTAACAGGCTTCTATGCTTCCTCTCTCCTGGACCAAACTGGCCCCATAACTGGGAGGGAGTAGGGCAGGGGCACAGCTGGCAGTAGCTGCTGGAATGCCACCCAAGAGCCTGTCCCTCCTGGATTCCTTTCTGCCTCTCCACAATTTTTATTTTCTTAGCTTTGCTCTCTCGAGGGAGGGATGGCCTGCCTCTCTTTAGATCTGGAGCCTCGAGGAAAGTGCTCTCCTGATTCGGGTTGAGTCACAGGACTAAGGTTTTCCAGAGTTGGCAGGCTCCCATTACAAGCGTGCTGTGAACAGAGGAGTAGCGTCCATACAGCATGGGCAGCTGAGAGATGCTGCATAGACCCTCACACCAAGCCAGTACTTCTCAGATGTCAACACTGGGCCAGGATCTGCCCTAAGAAGGCACCGTGCTTTTAGTTCTTCTGACAACTGTCTGCACTAGCAGTGTTTTCTACTACCCATTTCACAGATAGGGAAGTTGAGGATAGGCAGTTCACAAGTCTGTGTCAGTTATGAGCCAAGATTTGTGTAATTGAACTTGGTGCTTTCTACCTCTGGAGTTTTTATCTCCTTCTTTACTCCTTAGTATTTTCATATATCCAGTAGAAATAAGGTGTCTTTTTCCTTTAGGAAACTTAGAGCAAAATTAAGTGCATATAGCTGCTTCTTTGTACCCACAGTTACATCTCCTGTGCTGAAATAACACACTGCTTAATAGAGTCACACACCAGTTCACTGATTCCCTGTTACAGTGGGAGAAGGTGTTTAGGCAGTATTAGAATTTGTCTTTGTAATTTTCACATAAAACGTTGAAATATAAGTAATTGCTTTCAGGCCTGTGGAGCGCAGCAATAACTTAATTAGCTTCCCAAGTCCAAATTAGATGGGTAAAATTGTAATGCATCAAAGGGCACAGAAAAATATGTTACTTTCTGCTCCAGTGTTCCAGACTGCAGAGCAATAGCCAGCTCCTCACAAAATTAACATTCTGTAATATCTATATGAATGTGGTGGAGCAGCCTTGAACTGAGGAAACCCCTGGATTGGGAAGAAAATTTTTTTTAAAAAGCAAAATATTTTTTTCATGATCACGAATATCATTGCAATGAACTTCCATTTGAGAATTGAGGTAATATTTTCATAAAATCCATTTAACTAAGCAATGCAGCGTTCTAGACGTGAGAACAGAAGTTAGTGTGACGGACAGCAACGTTTTTAATGAATTGCTTGCCATCTGCTACTTTCCCCAGTCAGTGTTGTGACCATCAATAAAACACATTTGCCTCATAAAATAATATAGGATCCATTTACAGGGATGTATTTTATGGGGATCTACATCTGGGATGTTATTTTCTGGCTTTAGTGGAAAGGGCAGGAAAGCGCTATAGCCCTTGAGTACGGTGTGATATTTTGTTATTGTTGTTTCTCAGTTGAGAGCTGGAAACTTCCAAGGTGTTGCTGTGTTTTAGAAGATGCAATGCCAACAAAGGCATAGATGTCCCTCTTCGGTTAAACTCGCTGCTTAGGTTAGCAGGGCATAAACTAAAAGCATCCTTAACTTCTTTCATAAGAATGGCTAAGCTTTGGTAGAAAGCTCCTGAAATTTGACTTACCGATCACTACCAGCTGTGTGTGGCTGGGAAACAGCTCCAGGTGTGGGGAGATATTGACAGTAACATGGCAAGAAAGATTGTAAAGATGTGGTTCCTGGCCTTGGATTGTGTGTGTGTGTGTGTGTGTGTGTGTGTGTGTGTGCATGTGCATGCGTACGTGTGCTTATGCACACGCATGCATGCTGTGTGCGTGTAAGAGAGACACAGAGAGGAGAGAGAGACAGAGAGAAAGAGAGAGAGATTGTGGGTAGGCATGAGTGTGAGTATGCCCATGAGTGTAGAGGGCAGAGGACAGCATTAGGTGTTTTTCTCAATGGCTCCTTCAGCTTAGTTTTTGAGAAAGTCTGACCACTGAACCTGGAGTTAACTCTTGGATCGACTCTCTGGCTACTGAGCTGGGGATGGATGTTCCAGTCCCCACCTCCCCAGCTCTGGGATTACATAATACAGCTACACTCAAATTTTTGTGTGGGTGGTAAAGATTCAAGCTCAGGTTTTCATGGTTTCGTGGCAAGCATTAATGCCCGAACCATCTCCCCAGCCCCTATCTGTTGTTTTCTTTAGTTTTTAAAGAAGAGAAAGAGAGTAGACTACGAGAATATCCTTTTCTTTTGGTTGTTAAGTCAAAGCTGTACCAAGTGAGCTCTCGATTCCTTTAACAATACTTACGGAATGCTCACATTTGCCTGGTGGTACTAGAGGTACTGGGAATCCACCAGAGTGCATGGTGGAGGTCCTTGTCCTGCGGACACTGATGCTCTCAGTATCTCTTCTCCCTGTTCAGTGCCATCCCCTGGCACCAGTGTCCTGCCTATTGCCATCCGGTGTGACAAGGAATACATTATAAAAGTGTTGTCAGCACGAGGACATCAGAAAGTTCCCTGCTACAGAAAGTCAGGAGTTGGCTTTCTGGTCATTAGCACAGACCTCACTTACCTGTTTAGGTTCTTCTGTCCCTCCTGTTCCTTCCTTGGGCATTGGTGTGATTTGTGTCTTCCTGCCTCAGCCTCAGCTCAGTACTGCCTTTGCTTACTCAAGTTCACTCTGCAGGAATCAGAAGTGGCCCTGAGTGAGTAAGATCCCCTGGCCCTCAGGGTGGTCTGTGCACCTGTTTTTTTCTCAGGCCCCTCCCACTTAGTTCCTTGCATTTTGTGATTTGGCAAGGACGATAATAAGTAGAGGCTACTGAGACCTGGTCAACCCACTCAATGCGCAAACCACGTCTTTCAATGGGGACAGGCTCAAGGTGGTATGGTACCCCAGTCACTCCACAGACTGCCCAAGCCACACAACTGTCACCCACATTCAGAGGGCCT
Source organism: Microtus ochrogaster (assembly GCF_000317375.1). Classification (NCBI taxonomy): domain Eukaryota; kingdom Metazoa; phylum Chordata; class Mammalia; order Rodentia; family Cricetidae; genus Microtus; species Microtus ochrogaster. The sequence continues at coordinate 14,170,382 of NC_022030.1, forward strand.
AATTTGGTCCTATGCAGGTTCCCCTACTGTCAGTATGGATTCAGTTAGATCTCACTAGCTCTCTTTCCTTGGCCATGTTTATTTCTATTTATTTCTATCTTTTCCTCTCATTCTGCGTCTTTTTTTTTTGCTTCTAGATTTACCATACCACCTTGAGCATGTCCCCATTGAAAGACGTGGTTTACGCATCGAGTGGGTTGACCAAGTCTCAGTAGCTTCTACTTATTATCGTCCTTCTAATTTATTAGATGAGCGTAATTAGAAGTATTAATCAGCCGAGAGCACTTGATAGTCCCGTGATCTGGTTCATAATGAGCTGTTGTTATCAGTCATCTCACAGACTGGGATGCCGGCGGGGTCTTCTTAACCACTGTTGGAACAAATTAGGTTGATTTTAATTATTTAATCAGGATATTTGGGGATGAGAATAAAATCGTCTCCATTATTTTAATCAGAAACACCTTTTGTTTATGAAGAGAGTGGAGGGACAGTAAAGAGAGAAAAACACAGATACTGAAAGTGTGAGCATCAGTAGGCAAATACAGCCCGCCACCGCTGTCAGCATCCGGAGGCGCGCTGCCCTTTTGGTACCTCTACCGGGATAACGCTAGATTCTTTTTTGTTTTTGTTGTTTTCATATGGCAGTTTACTCATGTAACAAGTATAACGACTTTTAGGTGTACATAATACAATTATGGCAGTACTTGATATCCTATAAATAATCATATAAGGACAGGAGACAACCATGACTATAAGACCAGTGCAGTCAGAGAACTCATAACTCATTTCAAGAAAACTCCCATGGTTTTTGATATGTTATTTCTATATACAGTTTGTATTTTTTCCTTTTTGTTAAGAAATTTATTTATTGTTTTAAACAATGTTTTCTCATTTTATATACTAATCCAAGTTTCCAATCCTTCCCCTCCTCTGCTCCCCACCGTCCCCTCACCCCATGCCCCATCAGAGAGGGTAAGGCTTCCCATGGGAAGTCAACAAAGTCTGGGACATCACTTTGAGGCAGGACCGAGACCCTTCCCCCGTATCTAGGCTGAACAAGGTATCCCTCCATAGAGAATCAACTCCAAAAAGCCAGTTCATGCACTAGGGATGAATCTGGGTCTTACTGTCAGTCGCCCCACAGACTGCCCAAGCCACACAACTGTCACCCACATTCAGAGGGCCTAATTTTGTCCTATGCAGGTTCCCCTACTCTCAGTATGGAGTCAGTGAGATCCCATCATGGTCTTGACCCTTTTGCTTATATTATCACTCCTCCCTCTCTTCAACTGAACTTTGGGAGCTCAGCCCAGTGATTAGCTATGGATTTGTGCATCTGCTTTCATCAGTTGCTGGATGAAGGTCTTATGATAACAATTAATGTAGTCATCAATCTGATTACAGGGTACCAGTTCAGGTACCCTCTCCGCTATTCCTTAGGGTCTTCAAGTTCAATTCTTAAGTGTGTCACAAAAAAGAATTTCAGGATAATGGAGTGTAAAACAAAGTGTATTAACTGACATTATTAAGTATTTAGAAAGACATGTAGGAAGAGGACAGAATTTATTAAAATGTGAGTGTAGGCTTAAGAGTCGGGCATCTTTAACACACACACACAGACATCTGTCAATGATGTAATTTGCAACACAACAAGGTTTAAAAATTAAGCCAAACTTAAAATTGAAGTAAAATTTATTACCTGGTTTGTTTTCTTCTCTTCCTTAAAGAATTTCCTTTTATAAAGGAAATTACAAAGTGGTTTTACTATGTGCATATTAGGTTTGGGCAGGAGATATTAGTGTTAATACATTGAAATTCAAGGTTAGAGACATTCTGGTCTATGGTAAGCATAGTTCATTTGTTTGTTAGTGGTTTTTAACATCCTTGTTTTAAATATCTTTTGTAGAACCTACATTATCTCTGTAGGCAACTTTGGTTTTATCAGTTGGGTTGAAGTTGCTAGAATCTCAGCTATGCAAGTAGGAAAGAGCAATCAGATCCCAGAGTGAGAGGTTTCTCTTACATCCTACATCCTCTTAATCTAACCCCTCTTCCCATTGTGTCTCAGTAGCACCAAAAGAGAGTGAGTACGTCTTTTACTCTTGATCTCTAGTGGCTTAGTCAACTGGGTTGATGTAGAAAATCTCTAGAGGCACCCAGACCTCCTAGAAACTTTGTTGTAAAGCTACTGTGTGCCACTGTGCATGTGTACATGCATATGTGCGTGTGTGTGTGTGTGTGTGTTTGTAGTAGAAATTGAGCTTCCAACAAATAAGAGCAGCATCTTGCATGACATATCTGTTTCATGTTAGAACTGATGTGCTGTCTTGTAATATTTTTTAAGAACAAATTGTGTATCAGTAAAAATTCTATTTGACATCTTTTTCTTTGCCCTTTCTAATTAACTTTTCATGTTTTAATGAAATGTATTGTACTGCAAATACATGTAAAAAGGCACATGGGACAAATTGGATACATGGAATGACAGACCATACATTAAATGACCTTTTAGGGTTTTTGTTTGAATAAATAACTTTATATGGGTGTAGAAAGGAGGGGAGAAAATGAAGTGGACTTTTTTTTTTTTTTTGGCAGAGTTTCTCTATGTAGCACTGACTGTCCTGGAACTTGCATTATAGACCAGGATGGCCTCAAAATCACAGAGATTCACCTGCCTCTGCCTCCAGAGTGCTGGGGTAAAGGTATGCACCACCACCCCACAGAAGTGGACATTTTTAAATATTTAGCGTTGTTTTCAATTAAACTATTAGTTAGTTAGTTTGTTTGAGACAGGGTTTCTCCCAGTGTTGTTTTTTTAAAAAGCAGAAGGAGAGGGAGCACGAGC